>NC_141539.1:101387500-101680000 GCF_021556685.1 Rattus norvegicus | reverse complement strand
TGGAAACCCGCCATACCCTGTTTCCCATTGGCTCCTTGCTTCCCCTAGGACAGTGTTCTCAATGATCCTGATGCCGTGACCCTTTAATACCCAGTCATGTTGTGGTGACCCCCAATCATAAATTATTTTCATTGCTACTTCATAACTGTAATTTTGCTACTGTTATGAATCACAGTGTAAATGTCTCATGCAAAAACTCTGATATTCGACCCCTGGGAAAGGGTTGTTCATTCCTGGTAAGGCGTCACGACCCACAGGTTGAGAACCTCTGCCATAGAGACTGCCATCCCCAACGGGGCATCAGACACCAGTACCCCAGAACTATTGCAGGCTTAGTGCAGCTAATTCAAGTCTGTCTTGACCCGATTCTTAGGCCTGAAATTCAGGATTCCTTTCCAAAGTCACTGTGGTCAGACTCTGGAACCTGTTGAGTTATGAGCCACAGTTTACGGGAGTATCTTTGTGTGACTTATCGATGTGCTCTTACGTTGAAGCAGCTCCAGTGGGGCAGGCCTGTTCCTCTACTAGCACTTGGAACCTCAGCTCAGACGCCCACTTGTTTGGGGCCTCAAAAGAATTTGTTTCTTAGTCTTAATGTTTCTCTTAATGCAGCTACCCCCAAGTCAACGTAACCAACTTCACCTCCAGCTGGAAGGACGGCCTGGCCTTCAATGCCCTAATTCATAAACACCGGTACGGGGACCCCTGGGGCTGGGGAAAGATTTGAGACCTTGCATGTAACTAGAGGGCAAGAGGTGTACCTCTGCTGACTCTCCTGTTACCCTGGGCCCTCTGGCTTCCCTCGATTTCCCATCATGCTGCTGCCCTCTTCCAAGCTCACAGCTCCCCTGCCTCTTGCTCTCGTGTCTCATTTCTCTCGCCTTCCCAACTCCCTACATCTGTCTAGCATCCTTGCTTTACGTTGCAACTGTCCGTGCCTAGGACCCCATGGCCACGCCATCTTAACAATCAGCTCTTGTCCTCAGGCCTGACCTCATTGACTTTGACAAGCTAAAGGACTCCAATGCCCGGCATAACTTGGAGCACGCATTTGATGTGGCCGAGCGTCAGCTGGGCATCATCCCACTCCTTGACCCCGAAGGTGAGCCACACTCGCTTTACCATTCCGCCGCAGTCAAGTGGACTCCTTCCCAGGGCTGGTCCAGGTGCCTGGCAAGCTACGGGGACAGAGACGTTGGGGTTAGGCCAGGGCCCTGCTCGTCTCCTTAGTGGTGGTAGGTTTTCTGCAGACACCTGACTTGTGGGGAGGATCCTTGAGGGGTTTGGCTAACCTTCATTCTGTGTTTGTATATTATTGTTCTGACGTGGATTCCGGCACTGTCTGAAATCAGCGGCCTCCATGCACTTCTTTCTCCTTGCTATGTAGCAGAAGCTGTCCTTGAACTCCTGACCATCCGGCCTCTGCTCCTACACCTAGCTACTCCTTTATTTCATACCGTTAGAAGTTGTCGTTTGATATGCACGGTTGAACTTCATGACAGAGGAAGTGGGGCTAAATGCTTAAAACATGACCTTCCTGGGCTCCAGTTTTGGTGCTGAGAATGTCCTGTCTCCCTCTTACAGATGTCTTCACAGAAAACCCAGACGAGAAGTCCATCATCACCTACGTGGTAGCATTTTACCACTACTTCTCCAAGATGAAGGTGCTAGCGGTGGAGGGCAAGAGAGTCGGCAAGGTACCGAGCTATGCAGTCAGCACACCAGTACTCTTCTCTGTTGTCAGCCTAGGCCCTGAGTGTGGTCTCCCTGTCCATCCTGAAAGCTTTGGGTTTGGGCCCCCAGCTGCAGTTTGGTGTGCAGGACTCCTGCTCCTCAGCTCCTCCAAAGTTCCCTGAGCTGACTCCAAAGAATATTGTTGTCTGTCCTGACGGGCTACAGTCCCATGTCTGACCATGTGTCTAGAGACCTGTGTCTCCAAAACTCACACACCCACAAGCACCACACGCTCTTAATTTGTTTTGTTGATTGTGACATCAGACCCTGAGGGCTTCCACAGTATACTAAGAGCATGACCCCTGTGCAAGTCTGATTTATATTTCCCCCGCTGCTTCTCAAGAGTAGAGAGGCTTCCGTCCATCTCTGCATGCCTCGCTTGTGTTTTGCAAAAGCTGCCCAGATAACCTTGATTCCTAATGAAGTTTGAGATGCAGCACTGGCCCCTCTAGGGCTCTGCAAACTTACTGATCTTCTATAGGATTGAAGGAGGGGGATGCTATCACCGAAACTCATCACCACAGTGCAGGAGAGGGCCGCACACATGTCTCCTCCATTCCCTTAGCAATGTGGGGTCTCAGGGAACAAACCCAACCTAGAACTTGAGAGAGAAGCAGGAGCCCCAGTGTAGTTCACACTGATGGTAGGGCTCATTGTCAACATTGTTGGTGACATTTCCCTTCTGATGAAAATGAGTAACAAGACTATTCCCTAGGTCATTGACCATGCCATTGAGACTGAGAAGATGATTGAAAAGTACAGTGGGCTAGCCTCAGACCTGCTCACCTGGATTGAGCAAACCATTAGCGTCCTGAACAGCCGCAAGTTTGCCAACTCATTGAGTGGCGTCCAGCAGCAGCTACAGGCCTTCAGCACCTACCGCACTGTGGAGAAGCCACCCAAGTAAGGCTCTGGCACTCAGGAGTGCAATCAGTCCTTAGGGGGCTGAAAAAGTCAAGAGCTGAGGGTTGTGTCCTATGAGGTGTATCTACGAGGCACAGCCTTGAGTTCTAAAGCAGGACATCTGTCACCTGCTTCATGTCCTACTTGGCCACCCCACTTCCATGCCATCCAGCTTACTGACACTGATGAGTAACTTTTGCTCATAGAGAAAGAAAATGCTTTTCTAGGCTCCCAAGTCCAACTGGGGAGCCATCTCAGGCTTCTTTGGAGAGCCAGTACTGGATAACTCCTCCTAGTAAGTCTGTCCCCATTTCAGAGCACAGCCTCTGTATTATTAGCCCCCAAGTGCCCTACATGGGGCCTTGTGATCATCAGGTATATCCATCTTTCTCCATCCCACCTGTCACTTAGCAAAGCATTAAGCCTGCTTCTCAGGAGCTCTGCCTGGCCCCACCACACATGCACATGTGCACATGGAACCATCCACACACTTGTGCATACATGTATAATGAACATAAGCACATACATGTACAACCACACATAGTTATACAGGCATGTATGGATATAGCCATGCATAAATGCTCTCACAAAAATTCACAACTATGTAACACATGTACATGAACACATGCACGTGTGGTGCACATAGGAATGCAGCCACACATATGCATGCATTTGCAAATATGCACACATGCATATATAACCAGGAATTCCAGGCTCTCTGCTGTTAGCTGTCTACCTCTGAAAAGAGGCTTCTAGTTCATCGGTGACGCCCTCAGTTTCTTTCTACCCTACTCGTCTCTCTCTCTGTCTCTATTCAAGTCTCTCAAACAGGGAAACATGAGACACCTAGCCCAGGATGTTCTGTAACCCTGGATCGGGTTTCTGGTCTGACACTAACCCACTTTTAAAGTCCTAAATTCAAAACTGATACCATCAAGACCGGTATACAAAGGTGTTAGCTCTTGGCTGTACCGATACAGTGCCTAAGGCCCCTGAAGGGCTTCAGAGCACTGAGGTATGTTAGGCTGGGCACACAGCTGATTCCTCGGTGCTGTGCTCAAGGGTAGAAGTGAATGGACTCTTGGTACATGAAGAAATGTGAAAGTTACCATTACTTGGACCATGTCCTCTAGACCCTATCTGGCCCTTGAGCACATCTGGTCTGTAGGACTTGAAGAATCAGCTCTTTGAGACTTGGGAAAAAATTGCTTTCCATGCAGTATGTTCTTGTGTAGATCCTGCCTCTTCTAAGGTTTTATGGACTAAATCAATGTGTCTGACAAGCCTTCCTTTGTAGGACAGAAAGGGTTTTCTTTGTGTGGGTTGGAGTTACCAGAACATTCCGGTTAGCAAATCCTTACGGAAGCAAATGAATGCTCTGGTAGCCGTTGCATTTTCTCTGAATTGAGTTGTAAAGGTGCAGATTCTTACCAACCCCTGCCAGTGAGTGTCAGATGTCTTAGCAGGAAAGCGGGCCTATCTTGTCCCTGTCCTTGTCTTTAAGGACATGTGCTTTGCTTTCCAAGACCCACGATGTCAGGGTCTCCATGTTGACTTCACCAAAGAGTTTGTCTTTGGGGACCTCAGTACCAGTATCCCAAATTCTCTTCCCTACAGGTTTCAAGAGAAGGGGAATCTGGAAGTCCTCCTGTTCACTATCCAATCCCGAATGAGAGCCAACAATCAGAAAGTGTACACGCCCCACGATGGGAAGCTAGTGTCTGACATCAACAGGGTACTGTGACAGTTTCAATGGCCCATCTGAGATGGGGAGATGGGGTGGCCACTGAGCAGGGCCAGACCTGGTCACTTTATTTGGCATTAATTACGTGCTGGCTATTTAGGGGAGTCATCTGAACATCTCTAAAGAGGTCAGACTCTACCCCCTGCCCTTCACATTCTGGTCTCTTTAGGCACTCAAAATCATTCTTTGGGGCCGTTTTCGGTAGCCTGTCCTCTACGAAACCTTGAGTTTGTCTTTGAGTCTAGAATGTTAATTTCTTATGACAAGGGAAGTGCTGTGTGGTGTTTCAGAGGTTTGGAGCCGTAGCACCATCTGGAAGCTCTAATAGAACAGAGGTGGCTATTTAGCCGCCAAGGATTTGCTGAGCACCTACAGAGGTGGAAACCATTATATTATTAAGCCAATGTCTGAGGCAGGCTTAGGAAAGTGAACCTGGGAGGTCTTTGACTGGTCTGGCCCAGACAAATACCAAAGGACTGATACTAAACTTGAATCTGCCACCTCCTTACCCCATAGTGGCAGGACCTCCCTAGATTCATACATCCAGTGTCAGGTGAAAGAGAGACAACCCCAAGAGCACATACTCTTCCTGTTCCCCAAGAATTCTCTGCCTCATGCAGGCCTGGGAGAGCCTAGAGGAAGCAGAATACCAAAGGGAGCTGGCCCTGAGGAGCGAGCTCATTCGGCAGGAGAAACTGGAGCAGCTGGCGCGGCGCTTCGACCGTAAGGCAGCCATGAGAGAGACGTGGCTCAACGAAAACCAGCGCCTGGTGACCCAGGTAAGGGGCACAGCTTGGCGAAGGGGGGAAGTGCTGTCGACCACTGCTCTTGATGGAATTGGAGCCCAAGCCAGTCTCAGCAGCAGCTAAATCAACCTCTTCTCAGCCTTGCGGTGCCCATCTGGATCAAAGCTACATCTGAAGAGAAAACCTCAGGATTTAAGTCTCTCTCTGCCTCTCTTTCTAGCTCATGCTCTCATTGGAGGTCCAACCCTGGACCTTGAAAAATACAAAGCAAGTGTCCCACCACTGAGTTACACTCCCAGCCCATACAAAGTCTCCTCTTTCAGAGTCTCACATACTAGAACAAGGCTCCCAAAGTATCTTGTGTTGGCTGTAGCATCAATAGACCCAAGAGTCAGAGTTGACATTATGGTTCTTCTCTGGAAACGGTTAAATCAGAGGTACTGGTGAGATATTCAGAAACTCCGCCTTGGGCTAGAGGCAGCAGGGGACAGCAGAGGTAACACCTTTTGGTTTCTTGGCCCCCCAGGCCTGGGACATATTTCACTGGCTAACAGTGAACCCCAGGGCTGATTCTCCATCAGAGCATCTGTTCCCTCCCACTTAGAGCTCAGAATCAAATTAAATTCTGTCTGTTAAGGGGGTAGCGAGTGCTCTAAGAGCATTGGAGAGCGTGCGTGTGCCCCAGATAGTGTGGGGGTAAACCATCTGTTTGCAGTGATGTGTTATCCTGGTGTAGGCAGCCCCTCCTGCCCAGGATGGACAGATCCTCTCAAGACGCGGTGGGAGGACTCAGCAGACCCCCAGAGGAGTCTGTAACGACACACCTGCATGTGTGTTGCAGAGAGTAATTGGAGGTGTTTAGAGGTACTTGTGAGACACTGAGACACTCTTCTCTGAGGAGAAAGGCAGCTGAGACGTCTCCTTTGTAGAAATGTACTTTTCCCACCTGGCAGCCCTGTTTCAGGGATCCACCACTTCCGAGCCACGGGAGTCTGACTGAGCTGCTATTTTGTTCACTGTTTTTCCCTGTCCTTGGGGGCAGGATAACTTCGGGTATGACCTGGCAGCTGTGGAGGCCGCCAAGAAGAAGCACGAAGCCATTGAGACCGACACGGCTGCCTATGAGGAGCGGGTGAAGGCACTGGAGGACCTGGCCCAGGAGCTGGAGAAGGAGAATTACCATGACCAGAAGCGCATCAGTGCCAGGAAGAACAATATCCTCCGTCTGTGGAGCTACCTGCAGGAGCTGCTGCGATCCCGGCGACAGCGGCTCGAGGCCACCCTGGCACTGCAGAAGCTCTTCCAGGACATGCTGCACAGTATCGACTGGATGGATGAGATCAAGGTGGGCCCCGAGGCTGCCCACCCCACACCCCACTCTGTAGTCAGCACGTGCTTCCTTAAACACCCGCCTCCAGTCCCGTCTCTAAATCACAATGGAGAAAGGCCAAAAATATCACTAGCCCATGTTCACAATGTTCCCAGTAACCCAGGAATCGTGGGTTAGTGGTCACACAAGCATCAACCTACAGGGATTAGAAAGGGATGGAATCCCACAGGATCAGGCACTGAGTAATTGGGCTTTGACTCTGGTTAGAATCTAGACCCTTCTGCACGGGGAAACCAGAGAAGTCTGGATCCTCTCCCTCTGCTGCAGGAGGTCTTGGGTGAAAATAAGCGTAAAATTGACCACAAGCTTTCTAAAAATAAACATGCCCAGGCGCTAGACCTTGAAACGGATGATGCAGATGAGTTGAAGTTTGAGGCTTTGTAGGACATGGCATGGAAGATTCCAGAGGGCACCCTTTTGTAGGAAACCCTACTCTGTAGCATCTCTGGTCACAAGCAGCAGTGACCTTCCTACTGTATCGGCGTCTCCCTGGCTAAGATACATGCACACACCCTAAGGAGGTGGCCTCTGTCTTCACTTGCCCTTGTCCCTCCATCACCAGGCGCACATCTTGTCTGCTGAATTTGGGAAGCACTTGTTAGAGGTTGAAGACCTGCTACAGAAACACAAGCTAATGGAAGCCGACATTGCTATCCAAGGGGACAAAGTGAAGACCATCACCGCGGCCACCCTGCAGTTCACTGAGGGGAAAGGTGAGGCAAAGGGTGTTCACTCTGTTGAGGCCTCTGATGCTGGAACCCATCCTCTGGCCCCTTGCCCACCTTGGGTAAATCTGGAGCCATCTTGAGAATTCTGCCTCTTCTGTCAGATGATGGTGTGCAGAGCTTGAGGGGTAACAGCGCTCTCCCGAGGGCAGGCTGTTTCGGCAGCCCATAACCAGAGAGACATCCTAAGGTGCCATCTGTCTTCTGTTCTTTTTGCTACTGAGACTGTGTTTCTAGGTTCTTGTCTTAAATAAGAGAGTTCTTTGCTTCCTGGAAATCTGTAGCTGAGCTGTTTCCAGTCTCACGTCATGTTATGCATGTCTACAAGAACCGACTCAACTCAGTCTCCTCATTTCTGAAGTGCGGTGGGAATCAGCTGTAATGACTCTGGCCTGTCCTTTGAGTAACTGAGAATCCATGAATCCCCACAAGACCTCGAAGCGCTGGAGACATAGCTCAGGGGTAGAGCATTCGCCTGCCACATACAAGGTCTCCAAGACCATGAAAAATGGAAGTTTTGGGATTGTGTGGTCCTGACCTGAAACTTGCCTATAAATGAATCCTTCCCTTTCTTTGTCTTTCTCCTCCTATTCCTACAGGGTATCAGCCTTGTGACCCCCAGGTCATCCAGGACCGTGTCAGCCACCTAGAGCAATGCTTCAGTGAACTGAGCAACATGGCAGCTGGACGGAAGGCTCAGCTGGAGCAGTCTAAGCGACTCTGGAAGTTCTTCTGGGAGATGGACGAGGCCGAAAGCTGGATCAAGGAAAAGGAACAGATCTACTCCTCCCTGGACTACGGCAAGGACCTGACGAGTGTGCTCATCTTACAGCGCAAGCACAAGGCCTTCGAGGACGAGCTCCGTGGGCTCGATGCCCATCTGAAGCAGATCTTCCAGGAGGCTGAGGACATGGTTGCACAAAAGCAGTTTGGACATCCACAGATCGAGACCCGTGTCAAAGAAGTATCGGCTCAGTGGGACCACTTGAAAGAGCTGGCTGCCTTTCGTAAGAAAGACCTGCAGGATGCGGAAAACTTCTTCCAGTTCCAGGGTGATGCAGACGACCTGAAGGCTTGGCTGCAAGACGCTCACCGGCTGCTTTCCGGTGAAGATGTGGGGCAAGACGAAGGAGCCACGAGGGCCCTGGGAAAGAAGCACAAGGAGTTTCTAGAGGAGCTGGAGGAGAGCCGCGGGGTGATGGAGCACTTAGAGAACCAAGCCCAGGGCTTCCCCGAGGAGTTTCGAGATTCCCCAGATGTGACAAACCGTCTACAGGCACTCAGGAAGCTCTACCAGCAGGTGATGGCCCAGGCAGAATTGCGTGGACACAAGCTGCAGGAAGCCCTGGACTTGTACACTGTGTTTGGAGAGTCAGACGCCTGTGAGCTGTGGATGACTGAGAAGGGGAAGTGGCTGGACCAGATGGATATCCCAAACACGCTGGAGGATCTGGAGGTTGTGCAGCACAGGTCAGTCAGGCTTAGCCTTTGCTCATCTTCCCACCCGAGGGCTGGGTGTCACCTCCTGCCTCTAGTCCCTCCTTTGTTACACAGTTCAGGCATCAGGAGTTGAGTTCTGGTCTGACTCCAGGGCTCTGATTCTTCACCCACTGGGACCGTCATAGTTCTGGGGACATAGGGGATTTAAAAAAATAAATCAGTTCTCAGCTACAGGAGTCTTTGCTCAGATGAATTCTGAGCACTGGAAGACAGGAAACGTGCTATGGACATGGGGGCTGAGAGGCTGGGATTCTGTCATTAACTCTCTATGCTAGTCTCCAAGCCAGAGGACCACAAGGAGCCACAGAGACCAGTTTATAAACCACAGGTTTCCAAGGCCCCTCTGGTATTCCGAGTCCATCAGCGCCCTGGATATGGTCTGGGGGCATGTTCATGCTGTGGAGGGGGTGACCCTTGCTGGGGAGTGGTGGCTTACTCAGGCTGAGGTGGTGCTAAGGCCATGGATGGGGGGTGCTCCAGCTGTGGTTAGGGGACATGCTCAGACTGTAGGTGAATGGGGTGCTCAGGCTATGGAAGGGCCTGAGGAGGGAGGAGTGGTGAGGAGATGGTGGAGGAGGCGTGTTCCAGCTGTGGATTGGGTGGGGTGGGGGTGGGGAGCTCAGACTTTGCAGCTCTCAGCAGCCTAGAACAGAGTCCGAGCATCACAGTGCAGGAGGCGCCGCTCCCTGAAGTAGTGCCAGCGTGGTCCTACTCTGATGCTGGAGCAGCGGTTCTCAACCCTCTTGGTGCTGTACCCTTTAATCCAGTTCCTTGTGTTGTAGCAATCCCAAACATAAAATTCATTTTATTTTTTGCTACTTCATAATTGTAATTTTGCTACTGTTAGGAATCGTAATGAAAATATCTGTGTTTGCAGGGGGTCTTAGGTAACCTCTGTGAAAAGGTCATTTGACCCCCAAAAAGGGATTGAGAGCCAACACTGTGTAGAGGGTGCTAGACTCTTGTCAGGGAAAGTTGGCCTTGTTTCCTCAACACCTCTCTCTTATCCTTCTCAGGAGCAGAGCTTCTGACTAGGGAGGGGAGCCTTTGGGCCAACATTTCTTGTAGTAGAACTAGGGTAGGATAGCAACCAAGACAATGCAGGTACGGTAGATGGCCCTGGGGGTGACTGACTCCTTCGTAACCCCAACCGTATAAGCCCTTTACAGCCCCGCTGCTTTACACCTTTCTGTGGAGCTGTTGTTCGTATAGTAAGGAACTGTCTCCTCGCTTGGTTCAGAAATACTAAGGCATAAAATTGAATCCTTGAACTAAAAATCGGTGTATGCCAGCATATCTGCCTCCTCTCTTCCTCCTGGAGACAAAGCATTCAGGATGTAGAGGGAGGAAGCCAAAACTGCACATCTGGAGAGTAGGAGACACCAGAGGCTCTGCTGCTGCTCATCACGCCTTGTGTTCTCCCTCTGTCCATCCCAGGTTTGACATCCTGGACCAGGAGATGAAGACCTTGATGGCGCAGATTGATGGCGTGAACCTTGCGGCCAACAACCTGGTAGAGAGCGGCCACCCACGCAGTGGGGAGGTGAAACAATATCAGGACCGCCTAAACAAGAGGTGGGAGTGGGCAGGGCATGGGTCTGGGGGTTTCTCCCGGCACCTGACACACTCGTAGGGAAATGGCCTGAGCTGTAAACATTCCAGTCTTTCTCTACCAACCTGGTTGCTAGCACTGGGGCTCCAGCAGCAAGGGGAAGTCTATGCCATTGTGAGTATCAGGGAGGAGAGAGCGTTAGTGGAGCTTTGAAAACTGTGTCTGGGGATGAAGGCCTGTGTCTATGCACATATGATAAAAGGGACATTCTGAGCTTGCAGAAATTAGGGTAGGTCACGTGCACTTGTGCCATATTTCCCCAGACATTCCTGGACATGGGAAATTGCTTTCTGAGAGTTCTTAAGTACTGTCCATAAAAGAACGTCCCTGCCTGTGCCAAAATGCCGCACCGATAATAAGACTGGCTGGAATGAAGAGAATTAGCAGGGAGCCTTGAGCAAGCGTCATGGTTGGGACAAAAAGCAGGCCCTGAGGAGCCTTTAAAGAGGGGCTGCTTTCAGAGCAGGGCGTAATTACTCGTCAGTTCCTGGAGGATCTTTGAGGACAGAGCAAATGCCTGCATTCTCTGCACACACTGCCACACGGTCACTCTGTCTTCCTAACCCCGGCCCCTCCCACATACCGCCTACGGCAGTTCACGTAGGAAGAGTCAGCTGTGAAGAATAGGCTGGCACTCTGGGGACTGCTGGGAGCCTGTAGGGAACCCCAAGCTGAGCAGAATGTTCTAGAGCCACTGGAAGAGAGCTGACCATCTCACCATCCAAAGATGGGGCCCACACGTCTGGAGGTTCCCTTGCAAGTGTGATGTGTAGACTGAGAGGGGAGCCTGTTCTCCAGGCTTCCTGAGCACTACCTATGTGAGAGCAGGAGAGGAAGAGAAGGGGGGCGGGCTGGAGCCGCTGTTGAAGTGAAGCAATTAGATGGGAAACTTCCAGGCAGCGTCATGGCATGCTGACACTTACAATGGCTAAGCCATGCCCCACCTCAAGTGAAAAACCTGAAGGTAGTTGCCGTTCTCGGGTTCAAGAAGAGCTGAGGCATGGGGTGATGATTTACCTCCTGCTAAGTCTAAGACTTGAGGGAGGGCTGGAATCCAGTCCAGCAGAAAAGGGGAGGACACTTCTCCACCATGTAGCTCACCCCATTTGAAGCAGCTCTTGGGTTTCGAATGTTTGGGCTGATCTTAAAGGATGGAGGTCTGCCTCTGATTGGCTCAGCTTTGCAGAGATAGCAAGGCTTGCCCAATTCATCTCACACTCATTCTGTACCTCCACTTCGGGTCCACTCCCCCGCCTCCGTTCCTATCTGTCAGTGTGCTTTTTCACTGTCGGTGTGCTTTTTCTTTCATCTATGTATTCCGAAACCTTTCCATGCTTAGCCCAGACAGGCTCATCTGCCTGTTGAAATGCCCCTCCTTCCTTTCTTTGTACTGGCTCTGAGCTTTGCATCCTACCTCACATTTATTTTTTAAAAGACGTATTATTTTTTGTGTGTATGAGCCTCTCTCTCTCTCTCTCTCTCTCTCTCTCTCTCTCTCTCTCTCTCTCTCTCTGTGTGTGTGTGTGTGTGTGTGTGTGTGTGTGTGTGTGTATGTGTGTGTGTGTACACCATATTTACACCTGTACCCTCAGAGGCCGGAAGAGGGGATTAGAACCGCCATGTGGGTGCTGGGAACTGAACCCAGGTCCTCTGCAAAGGCAGCAAGTGTTCCCAACTTCTCATGATGTCTCCAGCCCCTCTTACCTCATTTATAGTTCTGAAAGCTTAACACCAGGAACACCTTATGGAAATGTGTTTGGGCAGTCGCTGTGTGAACATCACAGAGTGCTCTGACATAACCTCAGGGGCATAACACATATGGTGCATATTCTGTTGCTTCAGGGCCATAGTGAGCAGAGCAGCATGAAATGAGGTTGGGACTGCAGGTTAAAATGTATTTTGTGGGGTTGGGGATTTAGCTCAGTGGTAGAGCACTTGCCCAGCAAGCACAAGGCCCTGGGTTCGGTCCCCAGATCCGAGAAAAAAAATGTATTTTGCATCCACAAGGATCTGGGTTCAATCCCCAGGAAAGTGCTGCCGTGAGATGACGATAAACACAAGTCCATGAGGCTGGGACTGGTGAACACAGCCTACTGTTCACAGAAAAGCACTCCGTGAATCCCCAGATTAGTGAGGAGCACAGTGTAGCGAATACATAAACCAGGAGTATCGTCACTCATCATGACCGAGCACAGCACAGGGGAGCAGCAGGAAGGTGAACAAGACCCCCAGTGGTTCCATAGTCCCCCCCCCAGCAGTGCCACCATCTGGGGACCAAGTGTTCAAATGCCCAAGCAGAAGGGGGACATTTCTCACTCAAACCACCACATCCCACTCCATGACCTCAGAGACTCACGTCTCATCCTAGCACAAAATGCATTTGCATCGCCCCTGAGTCTCGACACCGTTTTAAAGTTCAAAGTCTCTTCATTTCTTCAAAGTTCAAAGTTTAAAGTTCAAAGGCTTCATTTCTTAGCTTCATGTAATGACTTCTTACACTTGTCTTCTCAGGGGTGCCATTTAGGGTTTCCCTGTCATAGGCTGCCTGCGGTCAGCTGCTCATTGATACAATAGAGGAAGAATCCATGAATCCTTCATTCTTATCTTCTTCTTGTCTCTAAAGTCAGTGCCATGTGGATGACACTGACAAGTTAGGTACCAGCTTGGATTGGCCCCTGACCTCTGGAACTGTTTAAACATTAATTTGGCTTCTGTGTGTGTCGGGGGCAGGGGTGGTTTCTTGAGACAGGATTTCTTTGTGTAGCTGTGGCTGTTCTGTAACATATTCTGTAGAGACCTGGCTGGCCTTGACCTCAGAGATCCACCCATAGGCAACACTTTTTGTTGTTGTTATTGTTGTTGTTTGGTTTTTGGTTTTGTTTTTTTTTTTTTTTTTTTTGCTTTTGTTTTTGTTTTTGTTTTTGAGACAGGGTTTTTTTTTGTGTAGCCCTTGCTGTTCCTGAACTCTGCAGACCAGGTTGGCCTTGAATTCAAAGATCTGCCTGCCTCTGCTTTCTGAGTGCTGAGTGCCCAGTTTAGCAGTGGCTTTCTAGGGGCCAAAAACAAACAAACACACACCATACACCACACACACACACACACACACACACACACACACACACACACACAATTCTTTCTGCTCTCTTTCACTAGTTGGGAATTTAACTGGGTGGCTCTTGCCCTGAGGGCATCCTTTCCTTTATCCCAGTGCAGAAAAAGCCTCTACTCTGAGGCACTGATCGCCTTAGCAACCTCTTCCAACACTGCCCTGTCTAGAACATTAAGCTTCCTGGTGCTCCTTTGCTCTCTAAACCATACATTTTGTATTTCTTTCTGCCCCACTTGCTCTGTTTCGTTGTAGACCGGCCTAGGCCTAGGCATTACCAGTAATGCCTAGGCAACAGACTGAACAGACATCTAGTCTTGAAATTTCCTTCACTGAAGAAATTAGGTCATTACTTTCAAATTTAGCCTCGGGGAAGTTCTCACGACTTGGGCATTTGCCAGAATAATACAGGAATGGTCTCTAAGGCGGATGCTGTTACCGGCCTTGCTCTCCTCTGAAGCCTCTTGAGCTGGACTTCTATAGTCCGCATGGCTCTCAGCACCATTCTCTTCCAGGATCCTACTAGAATGGCTTCTTAAGCACTAATAACATTCAACTGCTTTTCTAGTCCAAAATCCCAAAGTCTTCTGAGTTCCTCCAAAAAACCCACCATGGTTGGGTTCTTCAGAGCAGCAGCCAATTTCCGCTCCCAACCTCAGTATCTGTGTCTTTTCTGCTGTGGGGATGAAACACTGTGGCCAAAGGAAGTGCTTATTGGGTTTAGTAGGAAGCTGGAGGCATGGACCAGGACCAGGAAACGAGAGCTCATATTCTAAACCCTAAGCTCAAGGCAGGAAGAGTAAACGGGAAGTGAGGCGAGACTGTAAGCACTCGGAAGTCTGTCCAACGTGGTGTACTTCCTCAAACAAGGCTCTGCCTCTCAGAGGTTCTAGAACTCCCTCAGACAGTACCACCTGATGACGCTTCCAGCTCTGGCAAAGGGCAAAACCCACAGCACAGTTTCTACCAAATATATATTACCTCCACACTAGCCAGAAGCCGAACTCTCCTAGATCCAAGACTGTTCGTAGTTACCTGAAGTTCAGTTGAACATTACATATGGCTAGGACCACACTGTTGCTGGACTCCTGAGAATCAAGAACATCTGGTTCTCTGTTAGATAGATCTTGAGTAAAATGGGGCAAGTTAATTTTTGTTTATCTGCATTTAAGTAGATATTTTTTACATTTTGTTTATTTTGTAACATACGAGGTCTGTGGGGGAAGACTGGTGGGAAATAGGGAAAGGGAACCTGGTGAGAAGAGGAACAGCGTGGTATGTTTGTTTCCCCTCAGCCTGTGTCTCCTCTGGCAGGTGGCAGGCCTTCCAGGCAGTGGTGTCAGAGCAGAGAGAGGCTGTGGACTCGGCTCTCCGAGTAAACAATTACTGTGTAGACTGTGAGGAAACCAGCAAGTGGATCGTGGACAAGACGAAGGTTGTGGAGTCTACCAAGGACTTGGGGCAGGACCTAGCAGGAGTCATTGCCATCCAGCGGAAGTTGTCAGGGTTGGAGCGGGACGTATTGGCCATCCGGGATCGTGTGAGCGCCTTGGAACGGGAGTCGCAGTACTTGATGGAGTCACACCCTGACCAGAAAGAGGACATTGGCCAGCGGCAAGCAGATGTCGAGAAGATGTGGAAGGGCCTGCAAGATGCCTTGCAAGGTCAGGAGCTCTCCTTAGGTGAGGCCAGCAAGCTGCAGGCTTTCCTACAAGACCTGGATGACTTCAAGGCCTGGCTGTCGATGGCCCAAAAGGCAGTGGCCTCTGAGGACATGCCTGAGTCACTCCCAGAGGCTGAGCAACTCCTACAGCAGCATGCAGCCATTAAAGAGGAGATTGATGCTCACAAAGACGATTACCACCGGGTCAAGGCCTCTGGGGAAAAAGTGATCGAAGGTCAAACTGACCCAGATTACCAGCTTCTGGGCCAGCGACTGGAGGGTCTAGATACTGACTGGGATGCTCTGTGGCGGATGTGGGAGAGCCGAGGGAACACCCTCACCCAGTGCCTGGGCTTCCAGGAGTTCCAGAAAGATGCCAAGCAGGCTGAAGCCATCCTCAGCAACCAGGTAGGAAGAAGCATACAGGGCTGGGTCAGGTGTCCCTCGGGAGACTTACTAGTGGTGAGCTCTTCATAGTCCCAATTAAAGGACTCTCTCTGTTCTTTCCCCATCCTGTGCCTCTGGGCCCATGTCCCAAGCTGTCTTGCTCTAGGGTCACTGGGAAGCTAAAGAAGTGAGCCTTGCCCTGCACTACTACCCTCCCTTGTAGCTTTCACCACCGCCCATGCTTACCGCCCCAGGAGGGAACAGGAGGCCAGGCCTGGGGAGCAGAGCCTCGCCTTGCATTGCTCTGTTACCTGCACAGCTGCCTGCACACCCTTGCTCAGCTCGCCCTCAGGCCTCCTCTGGAAACTTTGCTTTAACAGGAATACACTCTGGCTCACCTGGAGCCCCCAGACTCCCTAGCAGCTGCAGAGGCCGGCATCCGAAAGTTTGAGGATTTCTTAGTGTCTATGGAAAACAACCGAGATAAAGTCCTGAGTCCTGTGGACTCCGGAAACATGCTGGTGTCTGAGGGCAACCTGTACTCGAACAAGATCAAAGAGAAGGTGCAGCTGATTGAAGACAGGTACCCTACCCCAGTCCATGAGGCCCCGTGCCACACTGGAGGGCAAGAACCTCAGGCTTGGTGCTAGCGCGACTTCCTTTGACTTCCCAGGCACATGAAGAACAATGAGAAAGCCCAGGAGGTTACAGCTCTACTGAAAGACAACCTGGAGTTGCAGAACTTCCTCCAGAACTGCAAGGAGGTGAGGCCCACAGACGGGGTGCTTCTAAGATTTCAGTCCAAAGCACTCAGAGGTAGGAGGCCAAAGGACTCCTGTCTCAGGAATGGTGGCATTACAGGAGCTGGGGGGTTGGGGTACTTAGCTCGGTACTCCTTGAAGTCTTTCTGTTTCACAGTTCTTTTCTACCCTCTACCTCTAAGTCTGAAGTCATCCCTGATTCGCCCAGTCTAGGACACGGCCTCTCCAAGAGCGGTCTGAGCGCATTCCTGGTTGGAATCACCTAGAACCTGTGCAGGGCTACGTGCAAGGCTGTGGGGTCTGCTCATTCATCCACACACAGGGCTCTTGTGCAGTGCCCTGTGGGTGCTGACGCGAAATCTGGAATGCTTTCTTGAGCACCTTCATTTTGTACTGGGCCCTGGAATTAGGGAGCAAGCCTTGGTCCTGGTGCAAACAGATCGATAGGCCCCTGGGGGCAGATGGATAGGAACCTTAAGGAGAGAGTCTGCTGATGGGGTTTCCCACATGCAGTGGGGCTTTCTCTGACTTGCTCTCCCCTCAGGGCTTCCTCTCAGCCCATAACACTTTGTTTCCATCTATCTTGTCCTATCTCATACAAGCCAGACTTGGAACTGTGGGACACACAACTCCCCCTTCCCCTTATTAATTATCGTTAACCTCTTCCTCATGTAACACTTTCCTGGTGTTTATCAATCACTTATCACCCTACTATCAGGATGGATTTATCCATCTACCTATCTACTAAGAATGTACTGAGTCACTACAATGTCTCAGGCCTTGTCCTAGGCCCTGAAACTGTGGAAAGAACAAACTATCTCACACGGCAGGCGCTCTACTAAGGGAGACAGGGATAACCCCTTGACCTTCTAGAGGTATCTCAGAAACCACAGGGCTCACTCTTTCTGCCCACAGCTCACTCTCTGGATCAATGACAAGCTGCTGACGTCTCCAGACATCTCCTATGACGAAGCCCGCAACCTTCACAACAAATGGATGAAACACCAGGCATTTATGGCAGAGCTGGCTTCACACCAAGGGTGGCTTGAGAACATCGTCGCGGTAAGTACACAGTCGGGTGAGAGGTGGCTCAGATGCGCTCCTGTGGCTTAGGCTTCACCCGAGACACAGACACTGCCCTGAATCCCTCTGGGCCGTAGTGAGCTTGGCAGTGAAAATGAAACCGTTAGTATTCCTGCTGTAGCTAGATTCATTAAACCTGGTCAGAACAATTAGGGTCCAGCAGCCAGTACCCAGAGGGCAGTCATTTCTGTTAGCTTTCCGGTATTGTGCTCGAAATTGTTTGGATGGGCAAGCCTAGCAGGAAGCAGCCATTCACAGCCCTTGTAGATGAAGGCACGGAGCCCACCTGTATTAGACTCGCCATCGGCCCAGGTCAAACGTGGCAGGGGTTCCACTTAGGGGTCTTATTCCTTTGCTTTTCCTGCTGTGGCTTTCTAGGAAGAAGTAGGCTCAGTGTCCACACGAAGCCAAGCCTAATGGTGGTTAGGGCATCGCTCCGGGAACCAGACTGAGTTCTCTTCCCTGCTCTCAGCTCTTCCTCTCTGAAACCAGGACAATAGCTGTTCGTGCTCACCGACAGAAAAAAGCACTCGGGATAGTGTTTGACAATTGGGAAGCCATTGATGATACTGACCGCTATTAATAGAGTATATGCCTAGAGCCAAGTCCTATTACACTGTCCATACCCAAAACACAGACATTTATACAGGCGAAACCAGGTCAGGCAGCCTTAGTGACCAACCCGTCTCTGAGGAGAAAACACTGCTTCCGGAATTTGTAAGGGGTTCCCATGCTATGAGGCTATGAGTACCTGGATCTGATTTGTTTATTAGTTTATTCATTATTAATTTTTTTATGAGACAGGATTTTGCTCTGTAGCCCAGGCTGGTCTCAAACTCATGATCTTCTTGCTTTGCCTCCTGCGTTCAGAGATTACCGCTGTACCTGGATCCTGATAGATTTTAATCCTTTTCTTTATTTATTTCCTAGGAGAGGGTAACTGGGGGATTAAGCCTCTACCATTCAGCCAGGTCCCCACCCGACCCTCTTCTCATGTTTTGATAAGTCGTTGAGGTTCGTCTTCAGGTTATTTTGTACGTCAGGTTAGCCTCAGCTCCCTATCTTCCTGCCTCAGCTTCGAGTGCTGGTGTCAAGGGCTACCAGCCCTGACTCCTGAATGAGTCTTGAATTTTTCTTTCCGTATCTGCCCCATGCTGAGATCTCTGAATGTGGCCTTACTCAAGGTCTGTGTCAGTTCCTGCCACCTGGAGTAGTGCCCCTCCGAGGCCGCTGAAGCCCAGAGTGAGCTCTGCTCCTTCCCACACAGGAGGGAAGGCAGCTGATGGCAGAGAAGCCCCAGTTCACGGATGTGGTGTCAGAAAGGCTGGAAGCCCTGCACAAGCTCTGGGATGAGCTGCAGACCACCACAAAGGCGAAGACGGAGCAACTCTCTGCTGCCCGGAGCTCTGACCTGCGCTTGCAAACCCACGCCGACCTTAGCAAATGGATCAGCGCCATGGAGGACCAGCTGCGATCCGACGACCTGGGCAAGGATCTGACCACTGTCAACCGGATGTTGGTTAAGTTGAAGGCATGTGAGCAGGCTGTGTACACTCGGAGTGTTGGAGTAGAAGGGGTCTTAGGGAGCCAACCTGAAACCTTAAAGTGCCTCGTGATTCAGAAGCCATCTCCTACCCCTTCACAATGGTAGGACAGGAATCTAGTAAAAAGGCCCATGAGAAAGACAGGAGAGAAGACTGAGGAGAAGCATCCAGGGAACCTTCTTGGGGGAGGCCGCACTTTACATGGGTCTTAAGGATGGGTGGAAGATGGGCAGGGCTGGAGGCGCACCCTCCAGGTATCACAGACAGCACTGACACCATTTCTTGTTTCCCAGCGAGTGGAGGAACAAGTGAATTTGCGGAAGGAGGAGCTGGAGGAACTCTTTGCAGAGGCACCCCCACTGGGAGCAGAGGCAGGAGACACGGACATGAGCATTGAAAAGCGGTTCCTAGACCTTCTAGAACCTCTGGGGAGGAGGAAGAAGCAGCTGGAATTATCCAAAGCCAAGCTACAGATCAGCCGGGACTTAGAGGATGAGACGGTGCGTGGGCTGCAGCCTCTCTACCCCCAGGATTGAGGTGCCAGCTGCCACGGGGGTAGCTGGCTGCTGCCCAGAGCAATCTTGGCAGCAGATGACTGATCATCTTGCCCCTTATCTCGTAGGGCTGCTCTAGAGATTGCATTAAATAGAAAATCAGGGCAGGTACTTTGTGAGTGGGAACTTACAAGTCACTCATTAGTACTGATGGGGAGACTCTGGGAACAAGATTCCACTTTGGGATCAGGAACAGGTTATTTGGAACCTTAGTTTGACATACCTGTCTGGAAAATGGGGGCAAAATCCGAGGGGGTGCTGGGAAGAATCAGGCAGCACCTCGTCTGGCTCTTTGTGGGTGTCCGGGAAAGGATGGTTGTCTGTGATTATTATCAGCAATCCCCCTGCCTTCTGGTCTCTGCAGCTCTGGGTGGAAGAGAGGCTGCCGTTGGCGCAGTCAGCTGACTATGGCACTAATCTGCAAACAGTGCAGCTGTTCATGAAGAAGAACCAGGTGAGTCTTACCTCACCAGCGCATCTGCCCCTGCTTGCTCCAGCCTGGCCCCAGGGGCTCTGGCCTAGCGGTGATGTGCAAACGACTGCTGACAGCAGATTATTGCTCCTGATGGCAGCTTTTCAGTCTCCTAAATTCATTTGAAGTTTGATGCAGAAAGGGCTTTTGTGGCTGCAGCGAGGCTGAACATTAGGGACTACTTAGGGACTCGGAGCTACCAGACTCTACCAAGCTCAAATGAGTACCTGGCTTGGGGTGGGGTGGAGGGTTTGGAGGAGGTGTCCAGCATGCTGTCATAGTCCTATTTTTGGAGGCCACCAGCACCACAGCATTCCCTTGTCCTCTTCTGGGGCTAAGCTTGGCTTATGCAATGTCCTTCGGGCATATAGATCCTGTTCCTCCAGACACATGACCATTCCTGTGAGGCTCAACCCCATTAGAAAGCCACTGAGTTTGGACTCCGAGTCCCAGAAGCAAGCATCTACTGAACACTCCTTTAGAATGGATTAGGTACTTGTGGCTGGAATCCCAAAACTAGCAGATATGGAACACTTTTCTTGTCAAGGCTGCAGAGGGAGCCCGAGTCCTAGGAAAGTCAGTGGTGGGGCTGCAGTGGTTTCCTGCCTGGCCTGGGCCTGGCCTCAGGCCTTTCCCTAGAAATCAAGATTCTGAGTGTGAAACACTAACACTTCAGCGGGCCGTGCTTGTGCATATCGTCATTCATGTATGCTTTAAGTGCTGGAAGTCAGTGCTATGCCCACACCCTGCCGTTGCTCCTGCCTTCAAAAGGGTTTAAAGGCTTGGAGGGAATTGTCAAGATGGAGGGGGTACGAGGAGCCCAAGAGAACATACTATCCCTAGAAAGCTTTTTGACACCCACCCCCGAAAGGGGATCAAGTATCAGGACCCCTTGAAGAAAAGGCAACCCAGTCACCAGAGTGGGAGGGAAAGGCCCAAACAAGAAATACCGACATGCAGTTCAGATCTGAGCTGTAGGAATGGAGACAAACACGAGCTGAAGCGTCCCACAAGAGGACAAGCCATCCACTTGTTCTTTCACCTGGAAGAAAGACGCTGACATAAGATGGCGGTTGCAGGTTCTGAAGTTGTTTTCCTTTCCTCTATAACAGACTCTGGGGTATACATAGTCAAGAACATGGGTTTGGCCCGTGAGTGTAGCTTACATGGTAGATCCTTGCCTGCCATGCCCAAAGCTGTGGGTCAGATCCACATACACTGGGCACGTGGTGAACACCTGTAGCTCCCATTTCTGGGCATGGTGGAGGCAGAAGGATCACAAGTTCAAGGCCAGCCCAGAGCTACAAAAGACCCTACTTCAAAAAAGGGTAGTGGTAGGGTTGAGGGGGGGCATACTTGAGGGAGGGATGGATCGCCCGTTAAGAGCAACTTAATTGCTCTTCTAAAATTCTAAGTTCAGTTCCCAGCCCTTCCATCAGACAATTCACGACTGTCTGTAACTCCCATTCAAGGGGCTCTAATGCCCCCTTCTGGCCTCCATGGGTACCTGCATACATGCAGCATACATGCAGCATACATGCAGACGCATAAGTAGAAAGATAAGTTAATAAATACGTCTTTTTTAAAGACTTATTTATTATATATAAGTACACTGTAAGTAAAGTGTCTTCAGACACACCAGAAGAGGGCATCAGATCCCATTACAGTTGGTTGTGAGCCACCATGTAGCTGCTGGGACTTGAACTCAGGACCTCTGGAAGAGCAGCCAGTGCTCTTAACCACTGAGCCGTCTCTCCAGCCACACTAAAAGTCTTTTTAAAAACACCAAGACTTTGGAATCTGCTACAGCTGCGTTCACTGCCCTGCGCCAGCTTCCCGGGACTTGTCTGGGAAGAACGCTTGCAGCGTGTGTACGTGGAGTGCTTAGCATCGAGTAGTATTAAGGCTATCACTTGCTCTCTGACCGAGGGGGAGGGAGGGTCTCCTGCTGTCGGCCCAGCCTCCTCTTCAGTGGCAAGGCTCTGCCTCTGAGTCCTTCCTCTGGCCACAGACCCTGCAGAATGAGATCCTAGGCCACGCACCACGGGTGGAGGATGTGCTACATCGAGGGCAGGAGCTGGTGAAGGCAGCCGAGATCGACTGCCAAGACATCGAGGAGCGCTTGGGGCATCTGCAGAGCTCGTGGGACACGCTGCGGGAGGCGGCAGCTGGCCGGCTGCAGCGCCTGCGGGAAGCTCACGAGGCACAGCAGTACTACCTGGATGCGGGCGAGGCTGAAGCGTGGATCAGCGAGCAGGAGCTCTACGTGTTCTCTGACGAACCCCCTAAGGTACCCTGGGGCAGTCTGCGAGCCGGCTGAGCAGAGCAGATAGGCAGAGCTGGGGTGGGCAAGCTCTTGGAGAGCCTGGAAATCGGGTGTGTGAGAAAGTAAGGGCAAGGTACGGGTGTGTGAGGAGCCCACAGAATCCTGCTCCTCCATGATACCTCCTGAGGGCATCCCACCTCATTAAGAGTATCGCTGCAGTTTTCCGACTTGCCACTAGGGGGTGTTCCATGCAAAGGCTCTTCATATTCTACTGTGGCCCTGCTGTGAGGTGGAGTGAAAAAGGACATGAGGGGATCTCTCAAGACTTCAGTGACTCTATCATTCCCTTGGAAAACCCACTTTGGGGGACTGGGGTGAAACAGGTTACCTCCTCCAGGCCAGCTAATGCTGGACCTAGGAAGTTTTCATGGGGACAGACTTTTGGAGTTGGGCTTGATAAGAAACAAACTAAGACAGAGAGGGGCTGGGGACAGCTCTTCTAGGAGGCGGGAGCAGGAGGGGAGGTCTGTGGCTTTCCCTCTCAGCCTGGCTCCCCAGAGCTTAGTCATAACTTTTCAAAGAAAGGTGTGTGGTAGGGAAGGGCTCTGGTGCTCACCGCTGCCTGCTGCCTCACAGGACGAAGAGGGCGCCATCGTGATGCTCAAGCGGCACCTTCGGCAGCAGCGCACGGTGGAGGAATATGGAAGGAATATCAAACAGCTGGCTGGCCGCGCCCAGAGCCTGCTGTCTGCAGGCCACCCGGAGGGGTACGTGTGCCTCCTGGGCTGGGATGTTTCCCCAGAACTAGAGGTTTCTAGACTACCGTTGTCCCTGTTCTGTCTTGCTCCTTGGGTTGTGTCAAGAAGTCCTACAAGATAGGCCACCGAGACTGCACTTGTATGAAGGTCAGCATCAGAATGTCCCTGGGGAGCTGAGAACGCCAGTCTTTCCGAGAGTTACCCTGTACTGAGAGATCCTGAAGACCAAATCTGGCTTTGGTTTTGGTTTTTTGAGACAGGGTTTCTCCATGTAGCCCTGGCTGCCCTGTAGCTCTCTATAGACTACACAGTCCTCTAACTCAAAGAAACCCACCTGCCTCTGCCTCCTAAGTGCTGGGATTAAAGGCACGCACTACCACCACCTGGTATTTTATTTTATTTTATTTAAATGGTTCCAAAAAAGAACTTCAGGACCTCGAGGTAGGAGTCAGGTGGATATTGACCAGACTTCAGACTTCACAGGCTGCTTCCACCATGACTCTGTCCTCAACCACCATTTAGCCGACACACACACACACACTCTACTTGGCCATCCCACACATCTCCCAGGGAACCCTAAGAATTGAGTCTCTGGCTCTGTCCTTTTCTGGAGAGCTAATTGGGGTCACTCCTGCTGAAGGAAGGTGAAGAAGATTCACCCTTTGTGCTTGAATCTGTGACCTCCCTAGAGAGGCACTATGAGAGGCCCCATGTCGAGACAGAACTCCAGCACAGTCCCGTCACCAGAGGCATCACGGCCTGAGGGGAGCAAGCATTCCTTTTCTCCCCAATTCTTTTCCTGGAAAAAACCCTGTAATTTCTGGGGCCAGCTACTCTGGGTTCTTCCGTTTTGTTTTGTTTTGTTTTGTTATGTTGTAATAAAGATGGCGCCTGTGACCTCACACCTGCTAGGCAAGAACTCCAGCCCAGAGCTGCCCCCAGGCCTTGCTCTGGGTCTTGATCCCCTTCCTTGAATTTGGATTCCAGGGAGCAGATCATCAGACTTCAGGGGCAAGTGGATAAGCAGTATGCCGGGCTGAAGGACATGGCTGAGGAACGGAGGCGGAAGCTAGAGAACATGTACCACCTGTTCCAGCTGAAGAGAGAGGCTGACGACTTGGAGCAGTGGATTACGGAGAAAGAGATGGTGGCCTCATCCCAAGAAATGGGGCAGGACTTTGACCACGTGACTGTGAGTACCCACAGCGTTTACTTTCCTTGTCTTCCTCTAAGACAGTAGTCACAGGCAACCATCACTCCAGACCCGTCTGACTCCCCTGCCAGCTGGGAGAAATGTCACCGAGATGTAGTCACACGAGTGGAGAATAGCTGAAAGACAGTCTGCCCTGGAGAAAGTGACGGCTAGTTCCAGGTGGCCACAGTGACAACCCGGCCAAGGGACCCCTAACCGCATTCTATCTACCCCGCATCCAGATGCTCCGTGACAAGTTCCGAGACTTTGCCCGGGAGACCGGGGCTATCGGGCAGGAGCGAGTAGACAATGTGAATTCTATCATTGAGCGTCTCATCGATGCGGGCCACAGCGAGGCAGCCACCATTGCAGAGTGGAAGGATGGGCTGAATGACATGTGGGCAGATCTGCTGGAGCTCATTGACACCCGCATGCAGCTGCTGGCTGCCTCCTACGACCTGCACCGCTATTTCTACACGGGCACCGAGATCCTGGGCCTCATAGATGAGAAGCACAGAGAGTTGCCAGAGGACGTGGGGCTGGACGCCAGCACAGCTGAGTCCTTCCACCGGGTCCACACTGCCTTCGAGCGGGAGCTCCACCTCCTGGGTGTGCAGGTACCATCCACCCACTTCCTGCCTGCAACCACCTTCCCCTGGTGTTGGTGTCGGAGCCCCACTTGGCTCCTAAGGGGGAACCTCTAGAATGGGAATCAGATTTTTCTTCCTTAGACAGCCAATAGCTCAGGACAAAGAGCACAGCTGCTCTCAGACTCTTGTTAGCTTCAGGAGTAGTTCTTCAAGCTATAGTTTCCTGGCTGTATATAGCTTATCAGCTAACACAGAGTGCTCTTTCAGTACTGGGTATTAGTTTAAGGGACGTGTGTAGTTGCTGGATCTTCCCAGGTATCTCTAGGCACTCACAGTAGGTTTGCAGGTGAGGACAGTGTAGTGTAGAGTGTTGCCTGGGGTAAGTAGATAGAAGGTGGAGCCACAACCCAGGCCACAGGGGCCTGGCTCTAGACCTCTCAGGCTTAGTTAGCTACCAGATAGGTCTGCCTTGCATGAGGTGCTAGAGTCTCTAAAATCTACTTAACCCCGCCCCCATCACTGGAGCATGCCCTGAGGGACCCCTGCAGACTCTCTGGATTCCTCAGAGCTCACTGGCAGGATCAGTGAGGGACGCTAGCTGCCAGAGGCTCCCGTGGCTTTCAGTGGAGTTGGGAGAGTTAGACTGGCAGTACAGCCCACTCCACGGGGTTCAGGGAGAGAACACTGAGGTAGATTGGACCCCTTAGTTCATCTTAGGGATCTGTCCTCCAACTGAAGGTGGCACCTGGTATTGTAACTGTCATATCTGGGGTGTCAGAGCTACTGAGACAGGTAGAGCTCCATTGAGGTGACAGGAGTGAGGCATCATTGTCCCTGAGTTGGCCCCAGTCAAAGGGTTTGGGATAGGCCTGTACCAGAAGAGGCAGCATGCAGAGTGATTAAGACCAGGGACCTGGGTATTGGTCGTTCCAACCGCAGTTGTTCCATTGGTTAAAGGGAGGAACCTGGGCCGCCCACTTATCATCCCCGTGCCTTGGTTCCCCATTGCAGAAACAAATATAATCATATGTCTTTGATAGATGGCAGTAAAGATGAAGAGAGTTAATTACATTTCTAGGGCTGTGCTCAGGTCAGTAGTTACTCATTACTGCACTCCTGAGGAGGCCAAAAGGACTTGAGACCCTTTCACTCTCAAACCCTGGGCCAGAGCCCAGCACACACCCTGAGCAGGCAGAGGTGCCCTGGGGAGGACTCAGGAGGAGACAGACGGCCTTCCAGCCTTACACCTCATCACAGGTGCAGCAGTTCCAGGACGTGGCCACCCGACTGCAGACAGCGTATGCTGGGGAGAAGGCAGATGCTATCCAGAGCAAGGAGCAGGAGGTGTCCGCGGCCTGGCAGGCCCTGCTGGACGCGTGTGCTGGGCGCCGAGCTCAGCTGGTAGATACGGCAGACAAGTTCCGCTTCTTCAGCATGGTGCGTGACCTCCTCTCCTGGATGGAGAGCATCATCCGGCAGATCGAGACCCAGGAGAGACCCAGGTGAGGGGCATCCTCGGGGACGCTCTAGTGCGTCCTAGGAGAGCCGAGGCTCCTCCAGGGGGGTGATCCCAGACTGCCCAGTGCATGGAAATCCCTGAGGGGTACCAGAGACCTGATCTGGGTTCAGGTGGAAACAGTGGTTCATCTTCTACTGAGAGAACTGACTGAAAGTGATAGGATAAGGGTGTCGATCACTGTGAATCTCCAAGGGAACCTGTCCACTATTGTCAGTGAGGGTACATGTGTCATATATCTGGGTAGGCTCGAGGCCTCTCTTCTCCAGCACTAGATGTTGAGGTCCTGTGCCTAAAACTAACTGCAAAGTTGACTGTCTGTAAGAGGCAGAGTCCGGCTCTCAGCATTTGAAACCCAGCGGGGCTGGACCTCTACCTCAGCAAGTGTTGGTGACCTGTCTCTGTCCCTCTGCCCCAAGGCACTTTGACACTTTATTGAGATATAATTCACGTGCTCTCCTTGTCCTTCTTAAAGTGTATCATCTGTGGTATTCATATGCTTCCCCTGATCCAATCATTCCCTCCCAATCTAAGTTAGTATATTTCATCATTACCACACATACACACACGAAAAAAGTTCTGGCCTACCTGTGGCAGTACAGGTCTTTAATCCCAGCACTCAAGAAGCAGGGGCAGGCAGGTCTCTGTTAGTTCAAAGCCAGCCTGGTCTATAGAGCAAGTTCAAGGAAAGCCAGGGCTACACAGAGAAACCCTGCCTGGGGGAAAAACAAAACAAAAACAAACCATTGCTGTGCACAGCACTCTCTGTGCTCGCTGCCTCTGGGTCCTGAGCAACTGTTTTTGTAACTCCCTGTCTACTGACCTGTCTCTCCGTTTTTTTTTGTTTGTTTGTTTGTTTGTTTGTTTTGTTTTGTTTTGTTTTTTTTCGGAGCTGGGGACCGAACCCAGGGCCTTGCGCTTCCTAGGCAAGCGCTCTACCACTGAGCTAAATCCCCAACCCCTGTCTCTCCGTTTTGTATAAACAGTGTTGCACAGTGTATTGTCTCCCGTAATTGGTTTCTTTCCCTCAGCCTGTTTCGAAGATTTCATCCACATAGCGTGATTCAGTAATTCATTCCTTTTTATTGTCCAGTAATATTCCCAGATTTTTTTAGGGTCCCTGTTCTCCTTGCTGACCCACTGACCAGTGAAGACGCTAACATGTTAGTGTTACTGCTAGGGCTGGGACAGAGAGGAATTCCTGGCTAGCCAGAGAGAAGAAAGGATAGAGACAAGACTCCTCAAGGCAGGTCTGAGTGGCCCAATTCTGTCTCTCAAACTGCCTGTCTGCTCTGGCCGTCCTGTCCTCAGGGATGTCTCCTCGGTGGAACTGCTCTTGAAGTATCACCAGGGCATCAAGGCAGAGATCAATACCAGGGCCAAGAACTTCAGCACCTGCCTAGAACTTGGGGAGTCCCTGCTACAGAGGCAACACCAGGCTTCAGACGAGGTGAGTCTCTCCATGTCACTGTGCCGCCCAGCCTTGCTGGCCAAGCAGCTTCAGGGGACAGGGAGGAGAGATACATCCAAGGAGCTGAGGTGCCTACAAGCCAGAAATCAGAGGCACCTCAAGCCCATCCCCTGCCTTAAGGAGGTGGGTGCTCCCTGAAGGAGAGGAGGCTCACGCCTGCCCAGCACCCACATGCGCCTGTCCTTTGGAGTTGTTGACTCCACTTCTCAGGTGAGACACCTAAAGGTACCTCAGAAAGATGAAGTGACCTGTCGCTGGCAAGTAGCAGAGTGAAGACTTGAATCCAGGACCGTGTGACCCCACTTGCTCTTTGCAGCCGTCTAGGACTGCTGCAGACATCAGGGACCATCACCATAGCCTGGGCTTCTCCCCTTTCCTCTCCACAGATCCGGGAGAAATTACAGCAAGTGATATCCAGGAGGCAGGAGATGAATGACAAGTGGGAAGCCCGCTCTGACAGGCTCCACATGCGTGAGTATAGCTCAGGGCTGGGGAACCTGAGGGCAGGGCCTAGCAGACCCCTCCTAGAAGTACAAGGTACCACACCATGCGTAGAAGAAACTTCATGGCAGTACTCAGTGAGAAAGCTCTGGGCCACTGGCCTGAGACGAGGCAGCAGGAGGTCTGTACAGATGAATGTTCCGCCCTCTTACCCCTACCCACTCTCCTCCTCATCCTCTCCCGCCCTCCTGTGCCCAGTTTGGTTCCCGTGTGGAGTTGTGGCTTGGGAGAGGTCAGGGAAGTTCTAGTTTCTCCTGAGTGTTTGGCCTTCAGGTTATTGTGTGGAGGTCAGGAGCTCTGTCCTCCAGCAGCCTGAAGCTGAGGCAAGAGGAAGAATATCTTACCTCAGGTAAGCTGTGAGCAAGGTTAAAGCCAGGACCAGCGAGTCTCCATGCTTGTTTGTGAGCTAGATAAGGGAAAGAATTTGAAGCAGGGGATTGCTTCCTAAAGCAAGGCAATATAAGTGAAGTTGGTTGCTTTAAAAATATGACTCTCGGGGCTGGGGATTTAGCTCAGTGGTAGAGCGCTTACCTAGGAAGCGCAAGGCCCTGGGTTCGGTCCCCAGCTCCGAAAAAAAGAACCAAAAAAAAAAAAAAAAAATATGGCTCTCGCTGTGCATGGTGGCATACACCATTAATTTGGCACTTAGGAAGTGGAGGAGAGAGGACTGAGAGTCTGAGGCGGCTAGCCTGTGCTAAACTGTGAGACCTGTCTCAAAGGCTAAGGGGTATTGATGAAGCTCAATGATAGAGTACCTAGCATGAACAAAAGCCTGAGTTTGATACCCGGCATGGCAAAAATAAAAGTAAAACAGTATGCATTTATAAAATTGGACGTATATATGTAAGTAAATGCATATACATGTAAGACTTTGTTTATCTATGTAACCATTGCTAGAGGCGGGTGGATTATACATGTAAAGTTTTGTGTAGCTGTGGAACCATTGGTAGAGATGGGGTGGTTCTCTAGTGTGGGGTGAAGTGGCTTTCGGCAGAAACACACAGCGGAACAAGGCACCCATATAGTTGAGGGATACCTGGATGCTGACTGGCCCTTGGGCCTTGTGGGTGGGTTCGTGGCTTGTTCTCGTGGCAGTGCTGGAGGTGTGCCAGTTCTCGAGGGACGCTTCTGTGGCCGAGGCATGGCTGATTGCCCAGGAGCCCTACCTGGCCAGCCGGGACTTTGGACATACGGTGGACAGCGTGGAAAAGCTCATCAAGAGGCATGAGGCTTTTGAGAAGTCCACAGCCAGCTGGGCAGAGCGCTTTGCTGCCCTGGAGAAGCCCACCACGGTAAGCTGAGGCCGTCTGGGGGACAGGAGGGCCGCAGCTATTGGAATGGTGTGGTGCTAACTCTCACGTCATGTTCTCAGGCTGGTAAGAGGGTGGACGGGTACAGGAGACACTAAAGACAGATGATGTGACTCAAACATTTGGTGTATTACGGTACAGGGCCAAGCTTAGGTCATCTGAGAGTTAGCTCCTCTATGTGGCTCTGACTCCTGACCTTTTCCTCCCCAGCTTGAGCTTAAGGAACGCCAGACTCCAGACAGACCCACAGAGGAACCTGGGTGAGTGTCAGCCCTGCGTCCCATGTACAAGGAGCCAAGCATGTTGTAAAGGGTGATTGGGGAGGAGGGAAAGGAAGCCGCTAATCAACACCTGTCGTGTGAACAAAAGAACCTTTGGCCTCTCCTGGGTGCCCTGTCAGCACAACCCAGAATGTACAGAGCTCTGTTGCAGCAGACACAGAAGCCTGAAGCCCAATACAGGAAGGAAGGGTTAGCTAACAGTGCCTGTTGCTAAGTCAACCTTTCCCTTCGGAACTCCCAGACGCTGCCCTTAGACTGCCTCATATGGAATTCATCCATTTCTGACGTGTCTGAGCATCTCTGGGATGGAGAGCCAACGATTATGTCCTGTGCATGTTCTGTGCTCCCAGTGGGTGGAAAGCCAGGAAGAGCCAGGCCTTGCAGAGAGGCACCTGTCACTAAAGAGAGATTGTGTCTCCTTTAGGCCTCAAGAGGAGGAAGGCGAGACAGCTGGCGAGGCTCCCCAGGTCCACCATGCGGCCACGGAGAGAACATCCCCGGTCAGTTTTATGTCCCGCTTGTCTAGCTCCTGGGAGTCACTGCTGCCAGAGCCTGCTCACCCCTTCTAGGATCAGCCAGGGCAGAAGGAAGGCGAGGACAGAAGAGGGCAGGGCATGCTTCCTGGTCCCTACCCTCATCCTGCCCACAGGCCACTCTAGGAGCCTCCTTCAGATTCATCTACTTTTCTACTTAGATTTTAATTCTTAAATAATTCCGCTCCTTCCAACCCAGAAGCCAGCCCACCAACATGATTCTGCAAGTTTGGTTTTCTCTAGTTTAATAAATTTTATGGGATAGATACATCACCATCAGCACAGGGGAAACACTTTACTCAGAGTTGGTTCCATTGGGTACACGGTCTCTCTTCCCACTACCCTCACACCTCGTCCTTAGCACAGTGCCCTCTCCTTATACATGCTGGCACGTATATTTCCACATGCACCTGAACCGACAGACTGCCTCATGCTGCCCAAGCCACCCACAGACACCTCATGCAGCAAAGTGTAGATTTCCACCGTCCCTTTATGGCTGTTGTTCATAGAGTTTGACTATAGAGATGGTTCTAAGGCAAGATTAGACGTGAGGGTGAAGGAGATCCCCCCAAGCTTTTAGTACTGTGAGGAAGCCCCCAGTTTATAGACTAGAACAGCAAACCTTATCTGAGGGGTTTAAAGAAAAAGCCTCTAGAGACCTGGGACGTACAGCCATGGGGCCGTACCTGGAGCAGGGTCCTTTTGGGTCCCGAGAGTCTGTTCAGGGAGCCTGGACAGCTGTGACTCAGATTGGGGACAGCCGGTGAGAAGAACTCGGTCTGCATGTGGTTCGCACCACTGCATGAATCCCTGTGGCGTATGGCTTTGAGTATCAGAAGCAGCAGATAACTTCATGTACTCCCTCTGTCTCAGAGCCCAGGTGAGTGGAGCAACCTGAGTAGGGATTTAGGACTAGCATCCTTGGTGGGAATTTATGCTACATCAGCTACCCCAAGAAAGATGCACACCCCTCCCTGTGCAGAATCCGTGCACACGCACACGCACACACGCGCGCGCACACACACACACACACACACACACACACATATACACGTTTCTTTGGAGCCGTTTTTTTTTTTTTTCTGAGCTGTACCGACCCGTCATGCTCAGCAGAGGGCACTGTTGGGCTCTGCTGGAAGACCTTTCTCAGAAGATCCTGCTGCCGTACCCATCCTGTCTGTGGTAGACTGTCTTCCAGCTCCCTTTCCCCAGCACCAACTCCCCTGAGCCCGTCCCTAACCCCACTCCCACCAGAGGGAGAGAGAACTCCAGGGCCTATGGACTGTGAACAGGGCTGGAGCTGTCCCTGCCTCCTGCCTCCACCTGCGCTTCTGCCCTGCATCCCTGTGTGTCTGCATGCCGTGGTGTCCCCGGTGTGCGGGCTTCATGACCACCTGAGCATCTCGACACCATTGTCTGTCGTGTACGTGTACGTTTGTGCAAATGGAACTACATGCGCCCCTGAGCCACCTCCATCCAACACTTGAATACCAACTGGGTTGGGAGGAATAAAATTTGCTTAAATCCGAGTGTTTCTCTGGGGGAGGAGTGAGCCCCTAGGGGAGATCCTTGCTGAGCAGCCAGCCATTCACCAGATTGGAAAAGCAGCCCCTGTCTGTACCAGAAAGCAACCAGATGGCTAATCAAATGAACACCAGGCCCAGGGCCTCCTGGAGACAACCTTCTTCCTGCTGCAGCTTCTTCCCAAGCCTTAAAGATGCAGGGGGGAGGACGTAACTCCAAATCACCTTTGATGTGAGAAAGAGGATGGAGCCCATGCAGACAGAAAGCCCAACCTCGTTTTGGAGAGGTCCTCCTAAGCTCACTGCAGCCCCCTTTGACTGCCCTTGACAGCCTCTTCCCATCTCAGGAAGGTTCAGTTGTCTGCTGCGCCTTCTCATGGATTGGCCGGGGTGCTGTGGCTCTCCTGTCTGTGCAGTCTGGTGTCGGGTCCTGTAGTATATACACATGCCACATCGCTTCTTGTAAAAGCTCTTACTAATGCATGTCGCTTCCTGCTGGAGTTACGAATGGGAGTGGACCAAGCACCCTTACCCTGCCTGCATAGTGCATCCCACAGGCAGCACCCTGTGGGCCTTGATCCAACCTTCCCCTTCCCGTGTGTGCACATGCAATGACTGAGCTGCCAAACCATCACTGTGCACTGCCACTACTGCCCCTGCCTCTGCATGTTAGAGGGCATTCCGGTAAAAATCAGTCACTTCCCACAGGTAAGTGTGAGGCCAAGCCAGAGAGACAAGGCATCACAAGAAGCAACACTCGGAATGAAGTCGGAGTGTTTGGGGTCTGGTCTCTGGTTCTGTTTAACTTGTGTGGCTTTGGAACCTCCCCATCCCATCCCCAAGTCTCTTCTCTTGCCTTATAAAGGTCTTTCCGTAGGGTTACAGAAAGTCCACATTCCCATGTGTCAGTGATGCAGCCTTTCAAGGGAAAAGCTGGGGGAAATGACTTTCCTGTTTTCCTCCCATCTGCTCCTAACTCTGAGACCCCCAGCAAATACTGTGAAGCAGGATGGGGAAGGAGAGGTGACAGCCTAGGGCATTTGGCCATGTCCCTGTTTGAGGGAAGAGCTGAGGTTCAAACCTGCATAGTGCCAGCAGTGGAGCCCTGAGGGGTCCTGATTGTTTCTTTGTGCCTTCAGCCAGAGTGTAACTCAAGAGGACGTTCTGACAAGGGGCCGGCACCCTCTCTGCCGTATGTGCCTTCCCTTCCCCTGGGAAAGGGTCTCTGGGCTCCCCTAAGTGTTCTTCATCGCCCAGGCCTTGCTGACTCAGACTCTCCAGTGTCTTATTTGAGGGAAGGTGTTTTCTCCTAGGAGGGAGGAGCGTGAGCTCTCATGGTGTTAAAGAGTGCGAGTTCCCTCCAAGCTCAAGACCTCTTCCTACACACCGCTGTTTCAGGGTCCCTGCAGGGGTGCTGGGATTACAGGAGTGACACCCCTTTATGACATGGATGCTGGCTGGGGGTTGGAGGGCACTGTAACAAGAAACAATCTCAGTTTGGAACCAACATACCCTTCCTGACTCCAGGTCCCCAGGCTAGACCTGGTGTGCAGTGTAGGGGGACCCTGGGAACAAGGCCACTCCAAACAGTATCCAAGTGGGTGTTCTTCATGGTCAACCTTGAGCAGGAACAGTCTTACTCAGGATGGTTCACAGACACTGCATTTTAAGTGTGACCTTCCATGAATGGCCACACAGCCGACTTCCCTTGAGACAGGCTGAGCGTCAGAGTAGGGCTGTGGGGTGATCTGAATCTTGCTGGTCTTCCTTCCTGTCTCAGAGGCTTTGGGAGAACAGCCAGCACTTGTGAGTGAGGGGCAATACCCCAGGGACTGTGCAGGCACTGGGATCGGGGTCTATGGCCACCTTTGTGGCAAGGCCTTGCTAGCTCCAGCCAGTTGCCCCCAGCAGCCCAGAGCTTTACTCAGCAGCCAGCAGCTGGCAGTAGGGCTCTGACGTTGGCGGATGCTGTGGGTGGGGGGCAGCAGCTGTGTTTCTTCTTGCCTGAAGAGCCTTCCCAGTCCTTGCCCCTCCCCACCCATGAAGAGCAGCTTTTTCAGACATTTTGCCTCAAATGCAAATCCTTTGTTCCAAATGGGCAGTCTCAGCCCAGAACAGACGTCAGCTTTGCCCCAAACTTGGGCGTGTTTCTGTCTCCCCAGGATGCCTGAGTCAGCGTGGCAAGGGTGTGTCCGCCTGCAGTCTGGCACTGCGCCCTGGCTCCCTGGAGAAACCTGCTCTCTTTCTGGACATTACCCACAGCAGGGTGTGCCCAGCTCTCTCTTCCCTATGCCAGATGCTAATGTCTGGTCCTTCTGCTGTAAAATCTCCCCCAAGTTCCTTGTTTCAAGCTGTATGTCCTCCTGTTCCCCGATACTGATGGACTCAGCATGAGACTCAGCTCGCTAACATTTGGAAGGACCTCAGAAGTGGATGGGGAACCGGTGGCCAAGATCCAGGTCACCAAGAAACCCAGCCGCCACCAGCTCCTCTAAAGTCAGCACACAGGTCATGCACATTGAAAACCACTCTGAAGACACCTCCCTCGCTCTCCTCTGGGGACAGTGGACCAGATCTCCCGTGTCCAAGAGAAACCTACAAACTGATTCCCCACTTCCTTTTGCTTTGTTCTGGGGCCTGTACCATCCTCCCTCCATCTCACCCAAGTGCCCCAGTAGACATATCAGATGACAGCTGGCCATTGGGGTGTAGAATTGAGCCTCTTTACTTCCAAACCCCACTTCTGGGAGCCCCTCACCATCTCTTGGCCTGCCATCTGCAGGGCTGCTTGCCATCTGCCACAGTTTGCCTTTCCTTCCCCACCCCCACACTTCTGGTTCAGCACAGCCTCTCCTTTCTCCTTTGGGGTCTCTGTCTACCCCAAGTCTTCATGTGTCCCTATCTTTGGCTGCTTTTCAACTCGGCAAACCGAGTCTTTTTCTTCTCTTGAGAACAGCTGTCTTCAAGCAGCCTTTACAAACTGTCTAGACATCCCTTCTTTCTCAGAGCCCAGGAGCCAAGACATCAGACACTGGGGAGAATAAACATCCTGAACTGGCTCTGCTCACCCGGCTCTCACCTGGTACTGTTCGGTTGCCTAAGGCATCTAGCACTGTGTCTTTTGTGGTGCAAACCCCATTTCCAGCTCCTTCCAGTGTAGCTTGGATGTGATTGCACCACCTTAACGAGTTGGCCACATGCCTTATGTAAGCTGGCACATCTTTAGACTGAGAACCTCATCGGGTGATATTTTCTTCAGGAGCCATGGTACTTCTATACACACACAAACACACCTAGACTGAATAGAAAGAGCATTGTGTTTGGAGCTAGGCAGACCTATTTCCCACCTTTGTTAGATATGTGACTGTGGGCAGGTTTCTTGTTCCCCCTAGTCTGTACAACAGGCTGAAAGGCTTGCAAGACAGAATGTGTGTAGAGAACTTGGCACTTAGCACATGGTCATTTAGATACCGTCATCCTCACCCGGACCCTTCATCTTTTAGAAGAACCTTCCCCCATGTAGACCCTAACATTACCAAGGTTGTAGACACTGACCAGCCTGGAGACCTCCATCCTTGACACTCCCTCTATGTCTGTTCTAGGCTAGTGTTCCAGAACTTATGTCACTGCTAATGTGGAGCAGTCTATTCTGAGGTCCACCCATGCCCCCTGGCTCTCACCAACATTAACAGTAGAGAAAACTCTGTCAGCAGGGTCCTTTTGCTTACGGGTACATCTTAATTCACTGAGCATCACTGTGGTCCTGAGTCAGGATATTTTGGCCTGTGGAATTAATGGTCTGTCTGCAGTCCCCCACACCACCTGCTGGCGGATCCTGGAAATGCATTTTTTCTTTTTCTTTTTCTTTTCTTTTTTTTTTTTTATAAATTTATTTTTTAAGATTTTATTTTATTGTATGAGTACACTGTAGCTGCCTTCAGACACACCAGAAGAGGGCATCAGATCTCATTACAGATGGTTGTGAGCCACCATGTGGTTGCTGGGATTTGAACTCAGGACCTCAGAAAGAGCAGTCAATGCTCTTAACCACTGAGCCACCTCTCCAGCCCCCCCCCCCTTTTTTATATTTTTTATTTGCATTTCAAATGTCATCCCCTTTCCTGGTTTTCCATCAATAAACCCCCTATCCCATCTCCCCTCCCTCTTCTTCTATGAGGGTGTTCACCCACCCCTTCCCGCCTCCCTACCCTGACATTTCCCTACACGGGGTGGGGGTGGGGTGTCCAACCTTGGCAGGACCAAGGGCTTCTCCTCCCATTGGTGCCCAACAAGGCCATCCTCTGCTACATATGCAGCTGGAGGCCTGGGTCAGTCCATGTGTACTCTTTGGTAGTTTAGTCCCTGGGAGCTCTGGTTGGTGGCTATTGTTCTTATGGGGTTGCAAACCCCTTCAGCTCCTACAATCCTTTCTCTAACTCCTCCAATGGGGACCCCGTTCTCAGTTCAATGGTTGGCTATGAGCATTTGCCTCTGTGTTTGTCATGCTCTGGCAGAGCTTCTCAGGAGACAGCTATATCAGGCTCCTGTCGGCTTGCACTTCTTGGCATCAGCGATATTGTCTGGGTTTGGTGACTATATGTATATGGGCTGGATCCCCAGGTGGGGTAAGCTGGAAATGCATCTTTAAGTTGGTCCCCAGAAGAAACATAACCTGTTCTGTCCACTTTCCCACCTCTCAGTATCTGTGAGGAAGGTTCCCACTTTCTTGTTCACTTCCCCCACAAACCCAGTTTCCTGGCCCCAGTGCTTATGTGACTTACTAGACTTTGCAAGGCTCTGCCAAGATTCCACCAAGACTCAGATGGCTATCCTCCCAGGAGCCAGGGGTCTTTCCTTGTTCAGCCTCAATCTCAGGGGGTCTTTTCATAATTTCCCTCAATCAGCAACCAATTCCCTTCTCAGACATGGTGCCAGCAGCTGGTACACACATCTTCCTAGCAGATACCTGTTCTTATCTGTTTAACAAATCAGCAAATCAACCTCTACTTCGGGCAGTGTCTCCTCCTACTGCAGGCCTACCCTGCCTGCCTGACCCCAGAATTTCTTCCAGGTACTCCCACATTCTCTTCCAGGCTATCCTGAGCTCCTTGGGTGATGTCCTGTAATGACACCCCTCAATGGTGCAGAACCTGAGTGTTCCTGATGATCAAAGCCTTTTGGCTGAGTACATAGAAGTCACGGGGCTCTGACCACTTCCTCAGCCGAGTGACTATGCGAAGCCTGTCTGTGTCTAACATGCACCTCTGCGACTAAGCAACTATGAGCCCCAACCAGAGGCTACTCCTCCTGACACTTCTACCAGAGAGTCCTCTGCCTGACAGTGCAGTGGACCGCCTCCTCGGTCTGCTGCATGCTTCCAGGGAAAGTAAGGGAACTGCCACCTCTTCTTGTCCCTTCCCTAGTTTATTTAACCTTGGAACCTGTTTTTTCTTTTTCTTATTGTTGTTGTTGTTAAGACAGGATTTCTGTGTGTAGCCCTAGATGTCCTAGAACTTGTTCTGTAGACCAGGCTGGCCTCAAACTCACACAGATAAGTCTGCCTCTGCCTCCTGAGTACTGGGATTAAAGACCTGTGCCACCACCACCAGGCAAGACTTCTGTCCCAGATATCCACCCACATGATCATGTTGGATTGGTCATCGTTCAGCTAGCTGTTTGCTGGGAACTCTTTGGTTCATCTAACCTTGAAAGAGACAGTAACTCTTTCAGCAATACTGCAGGCCTCAGATTCATCCGTGGTAGATTTGGAGCTAGGCCCAGGCAGCCCAGGGAATGGCTGTGTCTTTGGTGAACCACTTGGCTTCTTTGACTTCCTGACCACCTGCATGCCTAGGCCTACCCTCAGGGACTTGTGTTGCCTCCCTTTCAAATTTGCAAGACCTTTTTGGGGCAGAGAAATAATGCTGTGGACTCTTGCCCTGAATCTGCTAACCTACTGTGTGATCCCAGATCCTCCCTGGACTTTCTGGAGCCCAATTTTCTAATCTCTGGTAGGACTGGCTGATTCGGTGGTTCCCAAGACCTCTTCACAGTCTCCAAAAGTCTAAGAATTGTCCTCTTGGCTCCCTTTGCAGGGACTCCATCTGTCCTTGCTACCTCCAGCCTTCTCTGGTGGGACCTACTTTCCTAATAAGGCCAACTCCATCTGCCTCCTCCTTGAGACACCAACTGCTGGTAAAAGGCCCTGGGGGACATTCCTTATCTCAACTGAATTCCAAAGACCTCTGCCCATGCCCATGCTTCTGACACAGTGTGCAGTGCTGACCTTAAACTAGGAGGCTGCTCTCTCTCTCTCACTTCCCTACTGTTCTGTGAACTTTGCTTTGTGAATCAGAACCCCCCTTTCTGCTTTGTTTCTGCCGACTGAGCATAGGTAAAGTCTTCTTGAGAGTCTTCACAAAGTTGTGAGATCTTTGTAAAACTCCTAACATGAGTTACCAGGATCTTCCCTTACAGAACATTTGTTGACCTCAGCCCTAGCTAGTGACTTCGAAGACACTTCGTGTTCCTTTTCAGTCTCTGTGAGCTTCATGATTGAGTCCAAGCTGCCCTGAAGGACTCTCCACATTCACCACAGTTCCCCTGTTCTGTCTGGAGCCTTGGGATATTCCTACTGAAACAGCAGAGGAAGTAGCAAGGGGGACCTTGCCTGCCAGCAAGCAGCTACGATTCCCCATGGAGGGTCACTGAGGCATCCTGAGAACCCCATGCTCTAGGGAAAAGAGTATTTGAGATGGTCATGCTGACTACACAGGCACTGGCCATACAGCTCAGAAGAGCCGGGAGACAGATGGGTTTGGCAGGATTAGGATCATAACAGCCAACATTACTATCTTACTCTGAATCATAGACTTCAAATCACCCAGCAAGTCACAGGTACCACCTTACAAGTAGATAGTATCAGGAAGGGTTACTGACTTGCTGGGTTCTCTGTTCTCAAGATGGAGGTCCAGAGATTTCATTCCAGGCCTGTCTGACCCAACATCTGGGCTTTGGGTGTTAGAAAGGGTACAGTGGGGCACAGTTCTATGGGGAAGGGGTGGGCTACTATGGAAGGGTTGTTTCTTTCCTTTTTCCATCCCCCTCTCTTCCAGAAGTTGGCTAGACTTCTTTGGGAGCTGAAGAAAAGACAAACTCTGGGAGCCTCTCCACCCTCTCCTGCATCCACCTCCCTCCCAGCAGATTTTCTGTGTGTCTCCCCAGTCCAGGAGGGAACTGAGGACTTCCAAAGCCAAAGCCCTCCACCGGCATCCTCATTTTTGGCTCCTCCCTCTAGGGTCTTGACCTTTGTGTGGGGTTGGAAGCAGGATGCACTGAAATCCACTCCAAAACCAAGACCAGAGAAGAAATCTTTGCAATTCCTGGAAAGCCCCGTGTTTCAAAGCTAACTTGTAACTCAGCCAAGTCTGCTTAGAACACCCTGGCTCCAGCCTAGGCTAGGTCTCTGCCTGGTATGCAGCAGCAAGAAGTCAGCCCTAGCTGAATGCATCTTGATTTTTAAAGGCCACTTTCTCAAAGAATTAAAGGCATAGGAAGCAAACGCAGAAGGGCAGAGGCTGGGAGAGGCGCAGTTGAAGGCAGGTTGTAAGCAGCTGGTGGCTTCCTGCCCTGCACCCGTGTGGCATCTTCTTCCAGACATCAGCTTCCTACTGGCTCATCTCTAGGAGGGGCATTGCGCTCACAGTTCTGCCCTCTGGACAGAGTTCCCTCTCCTGGGGGATAAGAAAGCACAGTACAGGCATCTCAGGGCCTTTGGAGCCTTGGGGACAATGCTTGCTCATGGCAGACACTCTTGAGATACAACCCTCAAAGGATTCTAAGGAATGAAAGTAGCATACAAGGCAGGCCTGCCCAATTCTAGAGTACATTCTCCTAATTACTTTGTATACCCACTGACTAGATAGATAGATAGATAGATAGATAGATAGATAGATAGATGGATGATAGGTGTACAGACGGATGGACAGACAGACAGATATAGATATATCATCCCAAAAGCCATTAATTTCTGAGCATCGTTTTTCTCATTAAATATAGAAATGTCTTGGTCAGTGATTTCCAAATGCTTCCAGCCAGGTTTCCTTCTCTTTGAATGAAATCTTACTGGGTCCCCAGTACTTGAGAGCTTGTTTATTGAACAGTACCTGGTGGGGACACACACAGCTCTCCTGTCTTCTGACCACTACCTTTGAACTTCACCCACTTGGCTTCTCATAGTGCCTCCTCCGGCAGAGCCCAGACATGGCAACTGTTGAAAGTACTCCGTTTCATCTTAAAGCTTCAGTTTTATGTTCAGTTGGGCTCAGACCCTCTGCTAAGCTCCCACTGAAAAGAACAGGGCCTGCCCTTTCCCAGTTACTCCATGCTCCTCCTCAATGTTCTGAGCATCCTGTATGCTTGTTGGGGATGCCTTCCCAACTCATCCCGAGGTTACCAGCTGTTAGCCACAGGGATGATACTCTAGCCCCATGGCCCAAGTGAAACCGCCTTCTTTGGTACCCACTTGGAAGACCCCTCCTATTGTTCTTGCCTCAAAGGGATATCCAGCTAGGAAATGGGGTGTCCCTTCTCTTTTCATCAGCCCCTAATACTGACAGCCAGGAGCCTCTTCCCTCCCTTGGCTTGGTCTGCAGGGAGCCCACACAGAGGTAAACAGCACAGCATTTCCACAAGACAAGCAACCAGTGATACCGGAATCCCACCCTATCTAACAACTTCCTACCAGGTAACAGGAGAGGGCTTGTCAGAACCTGAAGAGACTCAATTTGTTTTATATAGTCAGGGGATCACTTCTCAAGTTGTTGGCAAAGATATAGTTCAGTTAAAGATGAGGGAGACTTATGGCTTCCGTTACAATTTGAAGGTTACAGAAGAGTATTCGATCAACACCCTCATCCAGGTAGTTTGCAACACTGCTCCGTGCAGCAGGCCCTTCCTGCAAAGTATTTTCAGAGCCCCACAGTGTGTGTCTCAACGTTGAAAATATTTGGAGGAAGGAGGATTGGATTCTGGAGCAGGCTTTAGAGAGCTTGGCCATAGCCCTGAAAGTCCCTCTGGGTGTGTTCACCACCAGACCCCTTCATCTCCTTCTAACAACCCTCTTTTGCTAATTAAGATGAAGGTGGGGTTACCCAACGGTGGAGTCAGGGAAAATGGAGCCAGAGACCAGGGAATACATCCCAAGTTATAGGAGAGCCAGAGTGGGCCCAACAGCTTGTGGCAGAAGAGAACCAGGCTCAGGTGGAAAGGGCCAAAGAAAAGCTCTCCTTGGTCTGAAGCTTCATGAAGGCATGCTCCTCTCTTGTGACCCTGAGCAGGGGGAAGAAAGAGGGCCATGGCCTCAGGACCTGCAACCACCACCCCTGCCAGGACACCACAAGGATGAGCAGGAGAAATCCGTTGGGGATGAGAGGCCTGCCACAGAGCCCCTCTTTAAGGTCCTGGACACACCCCTGAGTGAGGGTGACGAACCCACAACGCTGCCAGCCCAGCGAGACCTCGGGCATACTGTGCAGATGGAGGGCTACTTGGGCAGAAAGCACGACCTAGAGGGGCCCAACAAGAAGGCCTCTAACAGGTGTGTGGGGGAAGGGCCACTGGGGAGGCCGAGCAGCTCCAGGGGTCACCCCACCAGCAGTGCTTTGATGACAGAGGTGTGCACTGGGGAGAGTGGTCCTGAGCCTTAGGCTATCCCGGTGTGTTTCTTAGCATGATGGGAGAAGCCCATCTTGATTTTGTTAAAATACTATGACGTCATCAGCATTACCCAAATCCCTCAAGTTATGTTCCCCATTTGTAAAAGGGAATGAGGGTAGAGCCAGATGTCATGGCACATCAGTCCAGCATTCAGGAGGCATATGCAGGCATCTCTCTGTGAGTTCGAGTCCAGCCTCGTCTACATAGTTCCAGGACAGCCAGAGCTACATAGTGAGACTCTGTCTCTACCTTTCCCCCTCAAAAAACAATAATAAAAGGAACGAGGTTAGATGACAGTAGCAGGTCTTTTCCGAATGGAAGCTGTGCCTGGTAAACAGCGAGTTCATGATGAGCGTGGGCCAGTTATCACAGGGGTGGGCAACAGGAAGCCTCAGCGCTGACATGGTCCTAACCAACCCTCGCTTTTAGCCATCCGGACTTCACTTACCTTGCTGTAAAGTGGGAGATGACATTAGTGACCTATATGCCTGCCTTCTGCAGGTCCCTTCCAGTGCTGATGAGAAGATAGCAGGTATCCTTCCATGTCACTGAGCGCTAGTCACGTGCTGCGCGTCTGGGGTCCCTGGGGCCCTTTCCTTTTAGCAGCATTATGGGGACTGGGCCAACGGCTTGTGGCAGAAGAGAAGTAGGCTCAGGTGGGGAGTGTCAAAAAAAAAAAAAAAATGGCCAGCACTGGGAAGCCAGTGTTACCTCTAAAGCTTCTGGCCTAGAGGGAGTCAACGAAGCGACTTCCAGTTTTAAAAGGGGACAACCATTCGAAGACAGTGGTCCTGAAGAGATTCACTATAAGTGCAGAGCCTCCAGGAAGGGGGCTAATTAGCTTCTACTAGGCATCTCCTGTGGGCTTGGCAATCTAGTAGGACTGGTCAGATATTTACAGCTGCAATGACTACTCACGTGTGCGCTCTCCAGATGGGGAAGCAGCACCTCAGAGGTTAAGTCACTTGCTCAAGGCAGGCCTGTACACCAAAGACCTTCAGAGCCACTGCCTTACTGCAAGAGGAAGGACCTGAGCTCAGTTAGGAAACCTGGGCTCTGTGAAAAGGGCGCTGCAAACGGTTCATTCAATCAAGTTCTCTGGTCAGATGGTGCTTCTCTCTATGCCCTCCTATCTCCTCGCCTGCCTTCAAAAGACATACAGACAGACAGATGGATGGACAGACGGACCGATGGACGAACAGACGGAGGAAGACGGGAAGGAGAAGAAAGCTGAGTGTTCCTTACCATAAAAATGCAGCAGCACACCTCCCATTGTCAGCACAGGAGCTTGGACACTGCTGTGTGCTCCGAACAAGGCCACCATGAGCTCGGGAACCCCAACAAAGACACTCTGAGCTCGGGAACCCCAGCAAGCCACCATGAGCTTGGGAGCTCAGTGTTCTCCAAACACAACCATAGAAATAAGCCTAGACTTGCAGAAATCTAGTCCGAGGGTTTTTGTTTGTTTCTTTTCTTTTTTTTTTTTTTAAATGATAGGACAGAGTTAAACATGTCTCTAATACCAACTTCAAGACAAGTTTAGGCTAAAACTTGAAACCCTGGCTCAAAAAACAAACACAAAATAACAGAAAAGAAGGTATACCACGTAAAATACACACACACACACACACACACACACACACACACACACACACACACACACACCCTCGTTCAATTCTGATGCATCTAATATGGAAAGGATAACAAAAGCTTGAAATTCTACTTCAAGCAACACATTCCAAGGTCACATCAGAATGGTAGCATTTGCCTAGCATGTGAAGGGCCCTGGGTTCAGTCCCCAGCACTGCAAAATTTAAATAACTAAACAAACAGTGGCCAGGGGTGTAACGCATAACTAAGACATTTGTCTAGCATGTTCGAGGCCCTGAGTTCTAACTCCAGCATCAAAAACAGGGAGCGACTCAACGTCATTTCCTATCACCTACATCAGATGGCTCACAACCACCTGTAACTCCACTCTGGGGATCTGATGCCCTCTTCTGGCCTCCAAGGGCACCTGCACTCATGAACACACACCACACTCAACAAACACAGGAGTGGCGCTTGCCTTTAAGGCAAAGGTAGTGTATCTCTGTGGGTTGAGGAAAGCCTGGTCTACACACTGAGTTCCATGCCAGTCTGTCTCAAAAAATAAAAAACCTAGAATTATTAGCAAAAATTTGTGCATAGGAATGTTCAAGCCAGAGGATGGGGGTATGGCTCAATAGCAGTGCACTTGCCTAGCATGGCTGTGGCCTCTGGTTCTATCCCGAACACCACCGAAAACCAAAGCAATTGCCCATTGTGATAAGGAGCATTCTCAGCAAATATAGCTTCTTAGGCACACACACACACACACACACACATACATATATATATATATATATATATATATATATATATATATATATACACACACACACACACACATATATATATATATATAGAGAGAGAGATCTCACATTATTATTAAATTATAATGTTTTCACTATCATAAGATCCACTAATGAGGGGTTGGGGATTTGGCTCAGTGGTAGAGCGCTTGCCTAGGAAGCGCAAGGTCCTGGGTTCAATCCCCAGCCCTGAAAAAAAGAAAAAAAAAAAAAGATCCACTAATGAGGTTATGAGGAAACACTTAAGGCATAATTTTATGCTCAGTATTAACCTGAATACAAAATGGAATACAGAAGGGTGGGCAGTGATAGATGTTCTGGACTTTGGGTTCAATTCCCAGTGAGTGTGTGAGGAGACTGAACGGTATACAATACAATCTAATTTTAGTTATCTCTGAGTGGGAAAATGGGAACAGAACTGAGACTAGGAGGACACACAATACATGGACAATGGTTAACTTCTGGTCGTGAAATCACATGTAGATGGTTTTTAATCTTCTCTTTTTTTTTTTTTAAAGATTTTTTTAACATTTATTTATTTATTTATTATGTATACATCATACAGCTTTCTGCCTGCATGTATGTCTGCAGGCCAGAAGAGGGCACCAGACCTGATTATAGATGGTTGTGAGCCACCATGTGGTTGCTGGGAATTGAACTCAGGACCTCTGGAAGAGCAGACAGTGCTCTTAACCTCTGAGCCATCTCTCCAGCCCTAATCTTCTCTTTTTTAAACAACAGACTCTGCTACTATTTATCCAGGTAAAAATAGTGCAACAGAAACAAGCAATTAATTAACTAATTAACTGGGAAAAATAACAGCAGCAGCACACACCTTTAATCCCAGCACTTGGAAGGCAGAGGCAGGCGGATCTCTGTAAGTTTGAGGCCAGCCTGGTCTATAGAGCGAGTTCCAGGTTAGCCAGAATGACATCGTAGCTCAAAAACAAAAACAACACAAAGATGCAAAAACAAGCAGCAAGGCTATGGGAGCTGGTTGTGCGGTGCTGCATCAGGACCACAGGTGACATGCCTGTCCGCGTTGTTGCAGGTCCTGGAACAACCTGTACTGTGTGCTCAGGAACAGCCAGCTGACCTTCTACAAGGACGCTAAGAACCTGGCCCTCGGGGTGCCCTACCATGGAGAGGAGCCCCTGGCCCTGAGGCACGCCATCTGTGAGATTGCTGTCAACTATAAGAAGAAGAAGCATGTGTTTAAGCTGAGGTGAGCTTTGCTGCCCGGCACATCTCCCTGAGCCCTGGGCCTTTTGAATCTTTATGCCAGTGGCTTGATTGAGCATTAATGGCCGGGTGGAGAAGCACTGGAGAGCAGCTCCCAGCTGGGGCTCTTCCTTGGGTGTTTTTAATTTAAAAGATTGATGGTCTTAGAGACTTTTAGCTTTCTTGGGTAGTCTGCTGCCCTAGCGGGGCACAAATACTAGGCTGTAGGATAGTGGCTAACTCTCTGCCCAGGTTAAGATTTCTGGAGATGGTACCATGACCCAAAACCCTCTGTCTTTCTAGGTTAAGCAACGGCAGTGAATGGCTTTTCCATGGCAAGGATGAGGTAAGCACAGGAAGTCTAACTCAGATAGACTACAACAGGGTTAATGGAAACCTGATGCTTGACCTCAGGGCTTCCTCAGAGAAACATACCCAGCCCTTCCTGGCCCTAGGAGGGCTATGTACCCCTAGACTCCTTGACCTTTCCACCCTACAGGAGGAGATGCTGTTGTGGCTACAGGGCATGAGCACGGCCATCAACGAGTCCCAGAGCATCCGTGTCAAGGCACAGAGTCTGCCCCTGCCTTCCCTGGCTGGTCCTGATGCCAGCGTAGGCAAGAAGGACAAGGAGAAGAGGTTTAGCTTCTTCCCCAAAAAGAAGTAGCAGCTGGGGGCCCCCATGGGCGGGGCCAGCCAGGCAGCACTGCAGTGTGCACTGGGACATGCAAGGACAAGGAGCCCATGGCCTCGACCTCTGCAGTGGCCAGTCCTCCTCCCGCCTGCCACTCACTGCCTGCAGCCTGCCTGCTCAAGTTGCTGGGCCAGCCCCAGGGCCCCACACTGCACTGCAATAGCTGCCTTGCCTGCCTGGCCTCCCTGGTCTTCCCAATGCCTGCCAACAGCCCTCCACCCCTCCTACCCCATGCAGCTGGCTGGGCTCCAGGGACTGGAGGTCCAGCTCCTTTGGGGCTGGAAAAGAGTGTAAGGCATATACTCTCCTCTTCCTGCCTACAGGCTGGGATGCCTGATGGGTTCCCTCCAGCACTGCCCACTACCACAGCAAATCCCCTTTGGGGTCACTGACCATAGTCAGCCAGGGAAAGGAAAATGAATATGATGATAGTTGCCCTGTTCCTTAGGGGCGGGAGGAAGGGCCTTCAGAACCAGCTCTGGGCAAGGGGCTGGTGGGGTACCAAGGGGACAATACGGATGTCAAGCTGTGAGTACTGCCAGTCTCCTCCCCGCTGGGCTCCTTCAGCAACAGGACTCTCTCCTCAGGGCTAGTACGTCCCTTCTTTCCTCTTCTCACACCCCTAAGAGTTTTGGTGAGTCCCGAGTGAATGAGCCTCCTCCTTCCAATGACACCCTTTAATCCTGGCATCAACAGTGTTAGGGCCAGAAGCCCTCACACCACTCTCTTGGAAACCCTGGTACCACTTAGGGTTCAGACCTCTGTCACAGGAGGGACAGACAGGTCCACACTTCTGAAGCCTCTGCCTATAGTGCAGCTCTTTCTCCCATTCCCAGTTGCAGCCAAACCAACAGCGCGTGGTGAGGGCTGGCGCCAGAGACAAGCTGCATACCCAGATCCTACAGTCAAGTATCTCAAAGCTACACGCCCTCCTATAATCCGCTGCCCTGGCAGCTAGCACCAGCCAGGCCAGTGGCTGGACACAGCTGTTTATTACCTAGGGGTGACAAATGTAGGCTTGTGACAGTTACCCCTGGAACATAGGGATGCGTGTTGAGGTTATTTTGTGAAGGTGTGGCTCTTCTTGGTTGGTTTCTGCAGACCTAGATTTTGGGGTCGCCTGGTATAGAGATCACCAAGCATCAAAAGGGGCTCTGCAGCCTGTCCCTGGGGTGCTTTCCCATGCCCGTGGAAGACTAAGACCACTGGTCCTACAGACATGCTCTGCTTCACAACTGGAAGCAACACAGCTTCAGCCCAACATGGCAGCTGGAGTTAGGTCCAAAAGATGGTTGAGGTGAGGGCAAGGGGCCTTTTCACCCAGGAGACCATCTGTGTTCCTAGGGCCCACAGCCAGTTTCTACTGCCTTCCCCATGGGTAAGGCTCAATGGTAGGCATACAGTTACTAGGCCTTCCCAGAATCCCTTACTGTTGACCAGGCAGGTATAGCTCAGAGATCAGTTGCACCCGGTGACCCCCCCAACATGACCTGAGTATGAACTCAACTCCAGTGGATGACAACCCCCTTCGCCAGTGGGGCCTGATTTCTTCATCTCCACAGCCGGTCTGAAACTTGGCCTCAGGGTATAGGACCCTGTAACTCTCTCCTACAGGGAACACAGTGGGCACCACTCATCAGCCTCTTTGTACAGCTGGAGAAACCAAAGCGGTAGACAGGGAGGCATCTGCACCCCTGACAATAAGAATGGCCTTGGTACACCGAAAGGCATGTCTATCTCTGGGACAGGAAGTGGGCTCCTCGATGAAGCATTAGGTGGCAAGCAACTCCCTCAGGCACTTTCCCTGGCCTAGTCTTTGGGGGACCAAAGGATGAGGGTCTACATTTCCCTTCTACATGTACCCAAGTAGCGCCTGAAGTGAGACTTTTCCAGTAACTCCACAGAGCCAAGACAGAAAAAAGGCTCTAGTGGAAGAGCTAGGATTTCACTGCAAAGGATTATTCAAGGGTAGTAAGCTACAAGTGACCTACCATCACAGCCAGATCCCCACACTTCTCACCAGTCACCCAGGCCCCAAGGCCCTCAACATACTGGACTGACTTCGCGGGAACTCTGTGCACTCCAGGGCCAGGCTCTCCTGATGCCCTGGCAAGGCTGGCTTTTCTCCTGGTATTTTCTACTTTGCAGTCTTCCCTGACAGTATTCCCAAAGTGGGTTAACACAGCTCCAGTCCACACCAGCATAACAGGCTTCCTCCCCGGGCGGTTGGAGGAAGCTCTCTGGGCACAGCCAGGCAGCTCTCCTTCCCTCCCCATTGCCTTTGTCCTGGGCCTGGGCAGGCAGGCTGAAGAGGTGCAGCGGTTCCTGGGACCCTCCCACCCCACCTCTACTGGTACTAACAGAAGTCTGTGTAGGCTCGGCTCCCTTCCCTTCCCCATCTTCTCCTTCCTGCCTACTGGAGGGCAACAGGTCCCCTAAGCTGGTTCTGGATCTCCTTCCTCCATCAACAAGATACCAGCAGGCTGCACAGCTTGGTCCCTTGGACAAGCAAGCTCAGGGAGGGCACAAGGTGAAATGAAGGTAGAGAAATGAAACCCCGTTGGGCAGAGATCATGCCATCTGGGGCTGGCTGGGCCTTGTCCTCCACCCGCTCAAATGTGCTTCCACCAACCAGAGGAATCCCATTTACTAGTTTTTCTAATAAATCAATAATACTCCGTGTTTGTTTCTGTTTATTTGACCAGCCTCTTGTCCCTTTAAACTTTGTCGTCATGTTCCTGAGAGTATCGTGGGATGCTGCTGCTGGTATCTAGGCCCTAGGTCCCACCAGGGGCCTTGAGGAAGCCTGCTCATTCATGAGTTCAATCAGCTCTAGGGCAAAGTTGTCTCCAAGCAATCTACTGTTCAGGCTGTTTACTGCTGGGAGCAGAAACCTGATGCTCTATCTGTCCTGGGATCCATTTTCAGGGGGGCAGTTTTGTTTGGTTCGGGTGGGACACAGGACTGCCAGGCTTCAGATAGAGAATTCTAATAGAAGCCAGTGAATGCAACTGTCCCTGTCCCTACACGTGGACTATGAGGCTCATCGGAAAGACATTAGCTACAACTGCCCAGGCGCCACCCCTGGGTGCCATCGTGCAGTTTGAGAAACAGTGACTCATCCAGCCTTCAATGTATAGAGGAGGAAAGAACACAGTTGGGTGACCCAGCTGGCTGGCAGCAAGGTTGGGACAAGACTTTGAGTCACCTATCCGATGCTTTTATGGCCACTATCAGGTGTCATATCCTGGGACAGGTCTGCTCAGAGAAACAGTAGCTGTCTTCACAGTGACTGACAGTGGCTGCAGAGGACAGACAGGACATGGGCTACTGCAGTCCTGCTCTGTTCCTGCCCAGGAGATCACCACTTGCCTGGTATCAGGGTGGGGTGGGGGCTGATGGTCCTATGTTCAGATCCAGTCCATCCTCCTAGGTTGGAAGATCCCCAGGTCTTGCTCCCTGCAGACCTGCAGGTACACCAGAGAGACTGACCTCTCCACCACCAAGGCCCTACAGTCCCCTCCTTTCTAGCCCCAGACAGAAGAAACCAGACAAAGTAAAGCTGGTCTTCCATGGAGAAAAGAGCCCACTCAGAAATGGGGCATTCCTAGCCCTTTGCAACCAGACACTTCTGTGGGTACTGTGAGAATAGGAACCATTTCTAATAAAATACACTTAACGCTTCACAACACTGCAGATCACTTAGGACATTGCCAAGCCTCAACCTTAGGACCCCTACTCCTGGGAACCAGAGAGGGAGAGATGAGTAAAAGGCCCTGGACACTAGAAACCCATTTATCTAAAGTGTTCCACTTGCCCCTGGTGGCTCCAGCTTTTTAGAACAACTTCGTCTTTAGGAAAAGAGCTAACAGCTCTCATGTGGGACTCTCCCCCCAGACAGGACTTTAGGCTGTGGGTGGACAGAGCAATGCAGAGAGGCAGACGTGGCAGAGAACAATGTCCCTCCTCACATGCCCCACCTGACCTGTGAACACCCTGATGTCTTCTGTTGGCTGTGCCTGGACATTGAGTGAGCATCCATGTCCCCAGGAAGGAGGCCACACACAGGTTGGTTGGTCACAGTGCTTATTGCACCATAGGTAAATAATGAAATGTGTATACATTAGCAAGAACCACAGGGCCAGCAAGACAGCCTGCCAGAGTACCTGAATTAGGTCCGTTACAGTCTTTACAAGACACACACACACTCACTCACACACACACACCACAGGATGGAAAGCAATAAATTATTGGCCTCATTCCTGCCTGGGTCCTATGACAAGGCAGTTAAAGGGCAAAGCCTGCCCAGACTGCTTCCTAGGTCTCGCCTTGGTTCTCAGCTGGGCAGTGGCCAGCCAGTAAGGGAAGCCAGGACAGTGCTTGCTCTCCCTGGGCAGAATAAGTTTAAATAAAATCGTTGGCTTCTTATCAGGGAAGTATTTACAGAAAAGATAAGTGGCTCATCTGGACCTAAGGAAAGTCATCATCATGGGACCTCCCCAGGGAAGGGAGGTGCCAGCATGGGTAGCAGGTGAGTTCACACGTTTCTCAAACCACTCTTCCAGAAGAATGGAGAACAGCCTGGTGTGCCAGGCCTGGGGGAAAGCACGGCAGGTCCTTTCCACCGCCACACGGCTGTTCTCTCCTTCAGGAGTCAGTCAACCCACAGAGTTCAAGGCCTGAAACTTCTCCCTCAGGTTTCTCACTCTACCCTGTTTGTTTGTGTCCGCTGAGTCCCTAGGACTGTCTTCTTTGGGCTGGTGCTCTGCAGACTCCTGGAAACCTTGGCCCTGTCCCTTCAAAACCACTGAGGAACTTGGTTCCTTCCCACTGTCTTCCTCCAGTCCCATGGTAGAGCTAGGATGGGACCCCTTCTCCATGATGATCACTCGCCGGTTGTTCTCTAGGGTAAGGTCTGCGGTGACATACAGGGCTTCACCTCCGTTCAGCTGGCTTTGGGGAGGAGACTCAGGAGGTGGAGGCTGGCTGGCCTCCCCATCTCCCTGGCGCCCATTGGTGTTCAGGCTGCAGCAGTAGTCCGCCTTGCCAGACACAGGAGGTTCTATAATGTTCTCAGGCAAGGAGCGGCTCCTGTTGACCAGCAGGCTACGGGGCCAGCTGCTCTCGGCCTGAGCAGTCTTGTCGTGGGAGGTATACTTGGAGCAGAGCTCTCGGACATCGGGCCAGTTGAAGGTCTCAGTGTCAAAGGGGCTGAGGGGGCTCCGAGCGGAGGACCGAGACCCAGGTGAGGTGGTTCTTGGGCTGACAGCAGAAGGGCTGAAGGAGAAACGGCGTGGAGAGGTCTCCACAGCAGAGGAAGACTTGGAGGTGCCAGGCTCCTGAGCCACCAGCTGCTCATAGCTGAGGAGGGATAGCACAGGCTTCCTCCTGGCTGGGAAGAAAGAGAGCAAGCTACATGAACCACTGAAGGAAGATTCGAGAGAGAAAGGGTGAAATGGGAACCGTCTGCTCTCTTCTTGGTTTGGAATGAGCCCCAAGGCCTGCTCTCCAAACTCCCTCTGCTCAACTGGAAGAGCTGGGAAGAGAGAGGAGGGGACAGACTGAGGCTTTGATCAGGAGCTTAGAATGGCCCTCCAGTGCCAAGGCTCACTGTATACGACGCGGTCCTTGCGGTCTAGCCCTCTCGTGGTATAGCCTCTTTAGAGGTTGTTTCCCCCCAAAGCACTGGATCTAATTGGTTTTTCTACCCCAAATCCCCTACCCACATCATACCTTTGCCCCCTGACAGCTCTCCAGCTTCCACAGGCAGGCCAGAATTGGAAGGGATGGGCTCATCCCCATCAGGAGTGGCTTTTTCCCAGTGTAGAGGTGGCCTAGCTGCCTTGATGTTCTTAATTCGGAGGCTATACTGGCGGGCCAACTGGTAGACCTTGTTTTTGACACGCTCACTCACATGGCTGTCCATCACATGGGACAGCTGCATAATACGGGGGTGCAGTGGGGTAACCAGCTCCCCCTGGACACCACTGCTCAGCTCCTTCACCAGCTCTTTCAGCTCCCGGGCCAGGTGGGCTGGGCTGGGATGCTCAGTGGGAGAGGCACTTTCTGGAGAGGCGACAGCAGACTCCTCAGTGATGGCCCCCAGCTCATGCTCCTCCAAGATGAACAGTGGCTCTTGTAGCTCAAAGCCATTGGCCTGGCTCTGGCCAGACCCTGTCCGGGGACTTCTCTCCGAAGACTCCATTCTTTCCCATATCTTGGCAATTTCTGAAGATGGACGGAACTCCGCATCTGTGATAGGAGCTGGGTCCCCTTCGTCTGCCCGGCTGGGACCTGGGAGGTCAAACAAGGTCCATGAGGCTGGCCGAGAACTCCCCGGCCTCTTGTACCCAACGGGAGCTGCTGGCTCTGAATCTGGCTTGGGAAGGCTGTTGAACCTGGACACAGAGTTGCGCACCAGTCCTTTAGGGATGTAGGAGAGGCTCTCCCGCCGACGGATGCTGAAACTGGCATCGTGGTGCTCTGCGTTTTCATAGTAGCTCTTAATTCTGTCCAGCAACTGTCGGTCTCGGGTAGACAATGCTGATTCCTTTTTCTTGCAGGATGATCTATCCAGTTCCGTGGGGCAGCCTGAGCCTGCACTTAGAGATTCTGTCCCATTGACAGAAGGGCCAGTGTCCGTGACTGTATCTGTACCGATGATCACTTCTGGGGCGGGCGGGTTGCTGAGGGAGTCTCCAGTGCTGCTCCATCGGGCCAGGCCCTTCTCGCTGCCCTCCAGGCTGAGCACGCTGCTGCTCCTGCTGATGAGCCGTGGTGTCCCGAGGCCACTGCACTTGCCGTCCTCCGCTGCCAGGCTGCTCCGCCGAGAGAAGCTACTGGCGAACCTCTCGGCAATGACGCTGGCCTGGTCCAGCACAGAGGGTGGCAGGAGGCTCTCGGGTTCCTGGGTGGCTCCCATTTCCTCCTCTTCTTCCTCCTCACTACTCAGGGTCTTAAGGTCTTCAGACCCCTCAGGCTCCACAAAGTCCACCTCACCAGCGGGCTTGTCCACTCCTAGCAGCCCCTTGGGGTCATGAAGCTGTGTCTCCAGGGCTTCTGGAAATTCTGGGTCTGAAGGCATCTCCTCAGGGCTAGGACCTTCCAAGGCAGTAAAGGCCTCCTGCTCAGCCCTGGGCTCAGGATCTGTCTCAACCTGGAAGGCAACAGAGAACATGTTATGGGTGGAGCTGGGGCTCCTTCCTGAGGCTTGGGGACAAGATGGCATGGCCTGCTCTCAGGCTAGGTAGAGGGTCTGCAGCTTAGGACAAAGGCAATCAGAATGCACAGGACTCAAACGCAGGGTACCAAGTCCGTTTATTCCTTTAGTTACCCCGAAGCTGGATGATAGACCCACATTCCATACTCCAAGGAAAACACTAGAAATGAGCAAGGGTTGTAATATCTCTCAGTGGCAACCTGCTTGGGAACTACAGGCAGTAAGGAAACACATAAGACGTAGCTAGACACTAATCCAGTTTCCCACGGTCCCCACATATAGCCACTGTCTGATGTCAAGGCAGCTCAGGTTCTACAATTCAAACCCAGGACTGAGCAACTATGAAATCATATCCCAACTTCCCCAAGAGAGCAAAGATTCCATGAGGTCAGGGGCCAGAGGGTGATTCAACTCCAATCACCAATGGAGGTGAGCTCAATGCCCAGATCCCATGGTACTGGGGATACAGAGAACTGATCCCCCACATACCCACACCTGCACTTACACACTTGTAAAGCACACACGCACACACTCTCTCTGTTTCTCTGTCTCTATCTGTCTCTGTCTGTCTGTCTCTCTCTAGGTGAGGGCAAGGGATTCAGCTCCTGCCAGCCAATCTGCCGTAGCACCTGTGTGCCCAGCCTCGCTGCATATGCCCAACAGATGGGCAAGGGGAAATCCAACAGAAGCCTTCGCTGACCACGTGATCACCTGAGCCTTAGTAAGCTGGCCGACACAGGTTATCTTCCAAGAGCAGTCTCCTGGGAGAAGACACAAACGTTGGAAGCATCAGACTCGACTCCCATCAGCGCTTATGTTCTAGACCAGTGCTGCCCAACCATGGTGGCCACCAGTCATTCTCCCTGAGCATCTGACAAGATGCTAGTCCAAATCAAAATCCTTTAGAGACGTAAGATACATCCAGATTTGCTATGTGTCTGAAGTTGGCCTTAGCATATCAAATTCTCCTGTCTCTGCCTCCTGGGTACTAAGATTATAAGCTTGTACCACCACACCCAGCTTCTTTGTGTTTCTTAACATAGTTACTAGAAAATTTAGTGGGCTAGTGGCACAACGGATAAATCGTGAGCAGATCCTAGAAAACCACATACTACAGTCATTCCTGACGGTACAACTGTCAAGGTCTGAACCATTAATGGGATTCCAGAAAATTCATCTTGGAACCTGCTGTCCATCGTGTAACATGAACAGGCAGGGATTTTAGGAAGTGACTATCTACCCCATAAGCGCTCCATGCTTGTGCCTCATAAAAGAGGCTAAAGGAAGTTCCCTGCTGTGAGGGCACAGCAAGGACGAGACTGAAGCAGAGAGGGAATCCTCACCAGACGACAAACCTTGATCTTAGACTTGGCCATCTCACCACTCTGGACGATACATTCCTGTGTTTATAAACACTTGATCTAAGATATGCTGTTATAGCAGCTTAAGTAGACAGCTAAATTTTTACTTAGCGTCACCTGGGTCCTCAGCCCTGTCCTGGCTGAGGCTCAACCTGGGGTCTAGCTCTTCTAACTTTGAGAAAGTGAAGGAGTCAGGCCCCCTCAGATGCGGCCCGCTGTGCAGCCTGCCAAGCAGTCTCTCCGTGCCACTTTTCCTTCTGGATTGGTTGTGGGGAACAGAAGAGAATAGCAAGAGATACCCGCAATGGATACGCACATTCTATCCCTTCACCCAGGCGGCCCCAGGCGCTCCTTAGGCAACAAACACCGTGTGCAGCCATGTCCGATACAGGCAGCTTGTCTGAGGAGGCCCAGAAACGGTCGCCTATTTGTAACTCACAGAAACAGGTTGGCTGTGTGCCAAACCACACACCTCTTGGCTGCCCAGGCCTCTGGTAGGGCCAGGAAGTGGGAGTCCCAGTTCCATGGACCAGCGTATAGCCTGTGTCCCAAAGGCCTACCTGTAGACCTAGAGCTCTGGACTCCAGCTACCATGTACTACACCTCTCTCTTACCTGCTCACTGCTCTCCTCTGGCATAGAAGAAACAGACTCAAAGCTCATGCGTTTCTCCACACTGGTTGGAGACCGGTCACTGGGCCTTCTGCAGCTTTTAGAGCCTTCAGACTCCCCATGTCTCTTCCCCTGCAGCAAGCAGAAGTCAGCTTACACTGAGAACTGGTTCTCTCTGTATTCCACTCCAACATGGACAGTGCCTTGCATACCCCAAGGAGGTACAGGCAGCACCTCCAGGATTGAGCCAGTCCTGTGCCCTAGGCCTTCCAAACAACCTGACCCGGGGCCACAGAAATCCTTGCAAGGCGTGCAGTTTTTACAAAAGCCCAACCCACCTCCCCTTTCGGCCAGTCAGTTGACCTTCACACTTGATGGATGCTGGCTTTCCCCTCCCGCCCCCACTCCGTTAGTCCTGGTCAGGGAGTAGTGTACCATTGGGTAGGTACCCAGTCCTAGAACAGTGCATGCCAGGGGTTCACCAGGGCGTGACAGTGAGTGAGTTAAGTATTGACAGCAGAAGGAGGGACAGTATAGGACACGGGAAGGACATGCACATGCCGGGCAACATGCAAGGAGGAAGGGAGATCAAAGAGACACCTCACCATAGCACCCCGGGAGAAAAGTAAAGCGTTGGCTCGATAGTGCCAGCAGTGGAGGGCGGCCAGCAGGGAGCTGGCAAAGTCAGCTACCTGCTCCGCCACTGCTAGGCTCTCTTCCTCCTCTTCCTCCTCCTCCGAGCCCGGGAGCTCTGGCCCAGGCACCTTCTCGTTGCCACCGTGCCCTGCCAGGTCCTCCAGGGAGACTGGAAAGGTCTGCTGCTGCTGCTGCTCTTCCTCTTCCACTATCTCCTCCTCTTCCTCAAGCTCCTCCCTGGCAGCCTCCTCAGCCTCTGGCTGCTGGTCCTGTGCATGGGGTAGCTGCCCAAAGTCCAAGAGGGCTCCGGCACTCCCTGCGTGCTGTTCAGAGCATAAGAGCCCATGTCACCTGCCTGGTGGGCAGCCCCCCTCCAGGAATGGCTTCATAGAAAAATCTACTCCTAAATGACCACTCCTGGCCTTCTCTGGAGTGAGGCATTTTGTGGTGGGAAGACTGGGATCTGGTTGGGAATAAAGTTCCCCAAAAGAAGCCTATGTACCCCAGGAGGGAAAAATGAGAGGATGCAGGCCAAGCAGGGCACCACGGGGTGCTGCTAAGGAAGAGGATATGAAAGGGTCCCCAGGGAGTGACCTGGGCAGTGCCACCCACAGTTCCTAATTCCAGCCCCTGGAGCTCCGGCACTCACCTTCATTCCCGCTGCTCTGGCTACTGACACCACCACAGGGTCCAAGCACAAGGTGGGAGGGGCAGGGAAGAGGAGGAGAAAGAAAGAGCCTCTTTAGAGAAACCGGAGTCCCTGGAGAAGCCTCATATGGGCTCCTACACTCCAAGCCCCTCGCCTAGTCCTGGCTTTCAAAGGGATGAATGACAGACAGCTCAGGAGCCCAGCACAGAACCAGTGCCGGTCTGTACAGGCTGCCAGCTTCCTATCACACGGGAAGAAAGGGCACGGCGCATAGACAGGGGAGCCACTGCTCTACAGACAGCAGGGGTGAAGAACTAAAGTCAAATTCCCTCTAGTGTGTTCTCCACAATCCCTCGAGAGGTTCCTAGCTGCTTTCACCCTCCCAGCCCACCGAGGATCCCTGGGGAGACCTGCCTGTTCTTCCCACACTCACCTTTCTCACTCAGCTGCCTGAGCAGGTGCCTGGTGGGCTCTGAAGAACACAAACGGGTCGGGTCGTTAGCGCAGGCCAAGAAACAGCTGCACTTAATCCGGGTCCCAAGCTCAACGCATCACCAGCCCACCACCAGCCCAAAGTCCACTCTAGCTGGCCCCCAGCCCTCCCCCCACCTCAGCCTCAGGAAAGCCTTCTCCACAGTGTTACCGAGGCCCTGGGTGGGGCCTGAGCCACCTCTGCCTCTCTGCAGCACACTGTGAACTGCTCAGTCCTAGCATTAGCATGCCAGCCGAGGCCTTAGTTAAGGAGCCATCTGGAAAAGATGGGCCCCATGCTACCCGCTTCAGACCGACTAGCCACTAACCACGCTTCTGTCTCAAGCGTTTCTACCTCTGTTACAGGCAGCACATCAGCACAGTAGCTATGCCCCACACCAAGCCCCTCAGAGCATGCAGGCCGGGAAGCAGAGGTCGCACCCGACTTTCTACGGCCCTTAAGGCCTGGCATCTCGAATCCTTGCTGCCTGCTGGGAAGTGTTGCCCTGCTGAACAGGGTACGGCCAGGCTCTGGGGACACAAAACACAACTATTAGGCTAATAATGGTGTCATTACTTTGTACCCAGCCTTTCTGGGGATAGACGTGAAACAGGAGGGGAAGGATAGGAGACTCCTGTCTCAAAAGACTCCTCTACAGAGCCCTCAGCACACCTCTACCCTGTGCTGGCTTAGGAATGTCCCCGATTTCCTATAGATTTAGAGTCACAGCAAAGTCTACAGAGGTCTTTTAGCTGCTTCTCAAGGGGACACACTGAGACCAAGACAATAGGCATATTTCCTATCTATATCCACATAAGTAAACTCCTAATTGCTTTTTGAAAAGACAAGGTCTCACGTAGCTGGCCTGGAATTTGAAAGGTAGCCAAGTGTATCCTTGAACCTCTGACCCTAGTGTCTCCACTTCCTAAGTGCTAGGACAGAGTACCCCACCACACCTGCTTTATGCGGTGCTGGGGTTGAATCCAGGGATTCATGCATCCTAGATCACCACTCTTCTATAGACTACATCCTCTGCCTCCCGCTTGCATTTCTGCTGTGTTGTGCTCACGCCTGGACGGACCTGTATTCGTATGTGTGTGAAGGACCAGAGGTCAGTGTCAGATGACTTCCTCAGGAGCCCCCACCTTATTTCTTGAGGTAGGGTCTGTCATGGAACCCAGAGCTCGCCAACCAGCTAGACTGACTATCCAGAACGTCCGGGATCCTTCTTGCCTCCATCTCCCCAACACTGGAGTCAGAGGCTGTCCCTGACTTTTAATGTGCGTACTGGGGAACCCACTTCAGGTCCTTGTTAAGGTTTGCTCTTTTGCTAGGTGTTATAATGCTAAATACTGGCCCCCAAGGCCTGGTTGCCCCCAGGGACGAGAGAATCTGCAGGTAGACCCAAGTGACGCTGTGTAACCTTGCCCCCAAGTTATCTCTGATTGGTTTTGAAATTGCTTACAGACTATAGCTGGGCAGGAGACAGTCGGGTTTTTTGGTGCCCAGGCTTGGGGTCAGAAGCAAGGACTACGGGAGGAGAGAGAGAATGTGGAAGAAGAGAGATGCCCTGGGATAGGTGAGTTATGAGAACATGGCCGTGAGGGCTGACCAATTGGAGTTAAGAGCGGCCCAGATGGAATACGGCAAATCATAACGTGGGGTCATTGATAGGGAAGTAAACAATAGCACAGAGGGTAGGTATCTGCCCAGCCTTAGTGCTGATTAGGGCTTATTATAAAGGCTATGTAGCTTTTATTTTGGAACTGAATGGTCTACGGTAGGGTAGAAACCCCAATTTGAAATAAGCAGAACCATAACAGGTTTTTTCCATTTATTTTATGTATAGGAGTGCTCTATCTGTATGGACACCTGCATGCCAGAAGAGGGCATCGGATCCCATTACAGATGGTTGTGAGCCACCATGTGGTTGCTGGGATTTGAACTCAGGACCTCTGGAAGAGCAGACAATGCTCTTACCCTCTGAGCCATCTCTCCAGCCCCTCAGGGCCACATTCTTATGTGCCGAGCACTTTATCAGCTTTGTCACTTTATCTTGACAACCACCCTCACTTGATTTTAAAATGAGGAAGAGGGCTCATCAGGATAGGTACCAAGTCAGATGGCTTGAGTCTGGTTCCCAGAACATACGTGGTAGAAGGAAAGAAACGACTCAAATGCCAAAGCACTTGAATACACACACACAGTACACACAGAGAGAAATACATGTCGGATTAAATTAAAATTAAAGATTTAAAAAGGTAACAAAGTGGGAAATAGAAATGTTCAGTTCTTTCTGTTGAAACCTTATAAAAAGAATATTTAAGAGTTTAAAAGACATAACAGATAGATCTTACTTATTCCACAGTGACTTTGTCCACCTGATACAGCTTTGGAGGAGGAGGAGGAGGAAGAGGAAGAAGAAGAGGAGGAGGAAGAGGAAGAAGAGGAAGAGGAGGATGAAGAGGAGGAAGAGGAAGAAGAAGAGGAGGAGGAAGAGGAAGAAGAGGCGGAGGAAGAGGAGGAAGAAGAAGAGGAGGAGGAAGAGGAGGAGGAAGAAGAGGAGGAAGAAGAGGAGGAAGAAGAGGAAGAGCTGGGGCAGGGGCAGGGGCAGGAGGAGGCAGCAAAGACCCTGGGCACCTAAGTTGTAGCACGAGTCTAAGTCCCTCCTCTCTGCAACTCCAAGTTCTGCTTTTACTTCTAATCCCTCCAAATCCATCACCTGATCTCTACCACACACGAGAAAGACAAGCCACCATAGGGAACATGCTAGGAGCAAGAGGAAGGACACTCCTCAGTGTTGTTGCTGTGGGAGAAATGCCACGAGGAACATGAACCTCAAATACAGGCCATCACCATGGCAACCCACGGTACTGCCACCATCACACCTGGCCACTCATACACCATCAGTAGCATTGCATCACCAGCTCCAGAAAAATGCAAGTGTGGTCTTCTAGAAGGCTCCAGAGGACAAAGCACGTCTCAGAAAAATTAACAAGACTTTAAAAAGCCAACTCTCTTAGTAGTCACAGGCTAAAATCCCAGCCTCATGGAATTTTCAGTCTTGTATATCTGCTCATTTCCCAACCATCCTGGACAGCTACAGTCTTGAGACAGAGACAACAGTTTTACTGAGCTAGAATTCACATACTATATACGCCAACCTGTGTAAAGTACACACTTCAATGGCTTTAAGTACATTCACAGAGCTGTGTCTCAGAGCTGGTGTGTGTGTGTGTGTGTGTGTGTGTGTGTGTGTGTGTGTGTGTGTGTGTGTGTGTGTGTGTGAAGAGGTACTTTTCTAGTTAGGGGGCTTTTTCATTTATTTATTTAAAAAATTTTTTTTTCAAGACATGTTTTCTCTGTCTAATCTTGGCTGGTCCTTGAACTCTGTAGACCAGAACTGGCATTGAACTCTGAGAACCACCTCTTTCTACCTCCTGAGTACTGAGATGAAAGGTATACCCCACCCCCACCTGGCTGGGAGGCACTTTTTGTCTTTTGTGGTACTAAGGACTTGAACCTAGAGCCTTGGCACACTAGCCAAGTCCTCTGCCACTGAGCTCTAGCCCTATCTTTTAGAGCAAAAGTTCTAATGCGGGTGTCACAACAGACCATGATATTAATACTATAGCTGTCCAAGTCACCATTAACTGTCTACTTGTCATGGCCTAGAACCACCTGAAAGTCTCAAATGAGTAACCGCCTTTATCAGGTTGGTCTGTGGGCAGGTCTTGATTGCTAATTAATATAGGAGGACACAGCCCATTGTGGGAGGCACCATTCCCTAGGCTATATAAAGAAGCTATATGAGCATGAGCCGTAGAGTCAGCATACTCCTCCATGGTTCCTGTTGGACTTCTCAACTGTGAAGTAAGTTCCTTGGTCACAGGTAATATGTAGAATAGTGGGTATGCCTTAAGTTCCTGCCTTGAATTCCCTCAATGGGGTATGAGCTGAATGAATCCTTTCCTCCTAAGGAGCTTTTAGGGAGAGTATTTTATCACAGTACAAGAAAAGAAACAGGAAAACTCCCCAGAGACCACCCAGCTCCACCTTCTCAGAGGTCAAAGTTCTGATATCAATCCCAAGTGTTCAAGGATGCTGCAGATGGTGGCCAATCAAGACCCAAACGCTCCAACCCAAGCAATACTCTCAATAAGAGCATTTGTTCTGAGCCACTGTAGCATGGATCTCAATTCCAGACCCACCACAGCTTAATCCAGATCTGCTCCTGGGGCTCAGACTTATTAAGTCAGTGAAAAATCGAGCACAGAACGGTAAAATCAATCACCAGAAGCATCCCCACCCCACCCCATCACGGCAGAGCTAAGACTAAAAGAGGAAGGTTTTCTCTTTCTAAACAGACACTCCATTCTAACTCCACGAGTGCATTAGCAAATCCCGTCATGGAAGAAAACCCGGGAGAGGAAAATTGCATGACCCAAAATAAATATTTCCTGTCTGGATTTGGTGCCACTTGGTCTAAGCGTTTTCCCTCCCGCCCAGCCTCTGCTGTCACTTTAGACAGAACTGAGAAACTATCCATGAGGTGTCTCCAAGTGCGACTCTGGCTGAGCAGCAAGGCAAGGTCTAAACGGCTAGAACAGATGCCGACTCCTGAACAACGAATTTCCCAGGCCCTCGAGCAGGTGGACAGCGTGAGCAGCAGGCACAGGAAGGGACTGGTGGAGGGAAACGTGGGCAAGAGGAAATGGTCCACAGACGTCCACCAACCCACCCTGCTATCCTCTCCAGTCTTTTGAGGAGAGCGATGTCACATTATACTGCTGCAGATGATCCCAGCCCCGGGACAGCCTCTATAAGAAGGTTCTTGTCCACACCCCTCCCCTTACCAGACTGCCGACGTCCCTGGCGCACATGGGCAGACACCTCATCCTGCAAGGACCAAGCCTTTTTCATCCGCTCCGGGCTGCAGCGATACCTACTGGGATCTGTAGCCAGGAGAGAAATCATCAAGCCTCTGGTCCCCCAAAGGCCTAACTAGAAGCTGCCCATAATGGACAACATATTCTTCACCCACACCAGCTCCAGATGGTCCTAGATGGCTCTCTGGAGGTCCCCCTCTTCCATCTTCTTACAATTGGTTGCTTCAAGCACTGGGAGCCCAGCCATTTAGTCAGACCATGTCACTAATTACACAACTGATCCCCTGCCCTTGACAGAAAGAAGCCCTACCCTTCTTGCTTCTAGACAAATGTAGTAGACAAGATTTTCCCCATGATATGGCCTGACTTAACAATGTACACAGTTAGGGGCGAAACAGGCAGAAAAGGGTAACTTACAATAGGAGTCCATTTCCAAGATGGCTTCCTTGGCCTAGAAGGAAAGGAAACCCATATAGAAATTACCTGACTGTACCTTGCCTGCCCAGAGGACTCCCACAGTTTCATGCCATGACTTGTATATCTGCAGTACCAACACCTGCTGTGCACTGGAGCCAGGAGGAAAGGCTCCAGCTTATTCTGGGGCATGGTTTCCCTGAAGCCCATCTGAGAGTATCCTAGGAGCCAACCTTCTGGGGTATAGTAGCATGGTGATTCTCCAGGATGAGCCTCTTGATGTGGTGAGTCCAGCTCCGTTTCTCCTCTACTGTCTTGGCCTAGAAGGGCCCAAGGGGAAGGAACTGGGTTTATTATTTCAGGTCAAAATGCACACAGTACTTCTACCAAGGGGCAGAGAGGGTAGGAGGGATTGTGCTAAGATTTCTCTCTATACCTCAGAGAGGTGCCCCAGATGATCCCACTTTACAGATGGAGACACTACGGCATGGGACAGCCAGGGAACAGGGAGTCACACGCAAGTGTGCTTGGAAGTCTTGGTCCCCAGCCCCTCACCTAAGCCACTCCTCACCTGGATACTGTATTGTTGTTTGCTGTGCTTATAGTGGGTGACGGTGAAGCACAGAGAGTCCCTGGTGCTTTCGATCAGCATCAGTGAGGAGCACTGGGGACAGAGAACAAGATAATTAACCAGGAGACAAGGGGAACCCAACCCTGAGGCAAGTCTCAGAAGATGGCACCGGAGCCCAGTGAAGCTAGAAGGAAGCTGGGGCCATAGGGAGAAAGAGAAGGCAGCAGAGGAGAGGACAGCATAGTTACCGGAATGTGGCCCTTGTAGACAAAGTGATCGCCTCGCTTCTTGGTAATGAGCAGTATCTTGTCAAAGAGGAAGAAAGTTCTCTCATTGCGCACACGGTGCACGCGAAAGGTGGCTTCCAGGACCAGTTCCCCGTAGGTGGTCAGGTCTGGTCCCTTCCAGTTAATGAGCAGTGACTGGATCTCCTGCAGCAGAGACCCCAGTGACACCCAGAGTCAGGCCTCACCGTTCCCAGGAAGCTCACACAGACACCACCTCAAAGGCTTCCTCAGGTACTATGCCCCAACTGAGCTGAGCACAGCGGCCGGCAATCAATATTCCGTCTTTCAGGCCCTGTCTCCTCCCAGCCCAGAGCACCTGTAGCCGAACTGCGTGCTCGTGCCTCCTCTTCATGTCATTGATGTACCAGGCCACACACGTCATGGTGTCAATGGCGTCTTCTACCACCTCGAAGCCATCCTCTTCTTCATCAAAATGTTTGGCAATTTCCTAGACAAAAGACAGGTATCTGAGCAAAACCCATTCCAAGGCTCTGCCCTGAGCCTGGCACAAATCTTCTGCCTGGGGGGAGGCCTGATCTACCTGGAGCAGCAGGTGGTACTTGAGGATGCGTTGGACTGGCTTCAGCAGGTAGGAGCCCAGGGGCAGGGAGTGCTGCAACAGCTCCTGCCGGTCCCGGAAGAACTTGGCTTGCTGCTTGTCTTGCATGCACTCCGTGAGGGCTGCCACTGAGCTGGGAAGGGTAGGGATGGGTGTTACTATCAGGGAAGATCTGGTGAGGTGGCAGGAACCCCATAGTCACCAAATGGCCCAGATGTCCCTCTCTATCCAAGATACTCACTTGGGGTAGTTGTTGCAATACTGAGTGTATATATCAAACTCTTGGCTCTAAGGAAAGACCAAATAAAGGAAATAATTTCAGGGAGATTCTCACAGGATTAGACGTGGGGGCGGGGGTGGGGGGGCGGCAAAGGACTCCTGGGAACACTGTCTTCCCATCCCTGAGAGCCTACAGAGCCATCTTGGCATCCCATCCATCCACCAGCCTTGGACAGGGATGCCCAGTTCTTAAATGTCCTCTTATACTGGGCTCTCCTATCCCAGAAACACAGAGGGAGAACCCGGTCACTCTCACCCTTTCCACGAAGCAGCTGGCAACTGCCACGGGGTCACTATTGCAGCTGTCCAGGTCTCTGAGAAGCTGGCTGGGGGAGGGGAGAGAGATCATTAGACCCCTCCACTTCTGTAGCTACAGACCCCCTGCCCACCTCCTCAGACACAGAACACAGCCATCCTTGGTGTCATGCTGCGAGTCATGGCTTCTACCCGGAGTAAACCCTGCCCCAGGGAATACCACGTAAAGTATTCAGAACACCGCAAAAAAAACAGAATCCCACATGCTCAACAAGCAGCAGAGGAAGACCGAACACCAGTACCCACCTTGGGAGGGGACACAGCTCCGGTGTAAGCAGGAGTCAAACACACAAAAGCAGAGATTAAAGGAGGAAAAAGAGAGGAAACCAGCAAAGACCACTCCCAGATGGCAGGAAGCAGAGACGGGAGGAGACTCAGTGCTCTGATCTTGGGTGGGGGCACTTGAGATAACTGGAGACGGTGCCTCTGCCCCTCCATCTGATTCCCTCCTCTTCCCAGCTCTATGCCTTCCTCGGTCTTGTGCGTACCCTACCCTCCTAACCACACACTGTGTGGACTCCTCCAGCTGTAAGGGACCGGAGGAAGAGTCCTGCCCTGTCAACTACTGCCCACTAAACTGTTTTTCTTGACAATACCCTCGTCTGAGTGTCTGGTCCCAGAACAGCAGCTTGAATCTTCATGGGCTCAGTAAGTCTTTTTTGTAGGGCCTGTGCGATATTCTTTTTTTTAAAATACACTTTTTTTTTAAGATTTATTCATTTATTATATATAAGTACACTGTAGCTATCTTCAGACACACCAGAAGAGGGCATCATATCTCATTACAGATGGTTGTGAGTCACCATGTGGGTGCTTGGAATTGAACTCAGGACCTCTGGAAGAGCAGTCGAGTGCTCTTAACCACTGAGCCATCTCTCCAGCCCCTGTGTGATATTCTAATACAGTGTTCTCAACCTTCCTAATGCTGCGGCCCTTTAATACGGTGCCTCATGTTGTGGTGACCCCCAACCTCGACTACAAAAACTTTTTTGCTGCTACTTCATAACTGCAATTTTGCTAGTATTATGAATTGTAATGTAAGTATTTTTGATTTGTCAAAGGGGTCACAACCCACAAGCTGAGAACCCACTGTAACAGGTCAGACTTTCAGAAGAGTCCTCACTTCCCTTGGTATCTGTGGGAAGGGAGAGGAATAAACTATAAGATGTGCAAGATGATGTAGAAAAAGAGCCACCCACAGGAAACACACAACCATGCAAGGCCTAACACTGGCCCAGATACTGGCACCTGCAAGCCTGTGACCTTCATTTATAAACTCCTAGAAAGGCCAGCCGGTGCCCTCTCCAAGTCTAGCGCTAAGATCTTATGCAAGGGTAGACTTCAATTCCCCATCTCCACAGTCAGGCCTATGTGTCCAGACATCTAAGGATTCTCCCTAGGCCTCCCGGCGTGCCCCAAGGCAAAACAGGTCTAGCACATACCTGTTCAGTGCATATATGCTCTCTATGTTCCCAAAGAGGGCGCTGACTTGCTCCGGCTTCAGGAGCCCGGGGGTGTCGATGATCTTCAAGAGGTAGTCCTGCGTGGAGAGAGGTGTGAAGACCCTGCACCCCTTGGCTTGATCACCTCTAATCACACCCCACTCTGCTGTGACGTAATCCCGCAGGCAGTGCCATTGTACTGAGCTGTAGGTGTTTACCCAGAAACAAACTTCGACTTGGCAACTTGGAATGCAACCTTATTTGGAGACAGGGTCTTTATCATCAGTTAAATTGCTCAAAATGACATCATTTAATATTTAGGGAGGCTCTAAGTCTAATTGCCGGTGTCCTCTCAGAGAAAAGGACACAGCCAGAAAGCAGGTGATGGTTGGAAGCCAGGCCAATGCAGCCACAGGACACTAGAGAAAATTAACTATGACAGTTTGTAATCCCAGTACTTGGAAGGCAGAGCCATGAGAACGGCCTTGAGTTAAAGGCCAAGATGGTGCTACACGGCAAAATCCTATCTTAAAAAAATCAAGGGGCTGGGGATTTAGCTCAGTGGTAGAGCGCTTACCTAGGAAGCGCAAGGCCCTGGGTTCGGTCCCCAGCTCCGAAAAAAAGAACCAAAAAAAAAAAAAAAAAATCAAGCCAAGAGGCTGGTGTGATGGCTCACCAGGTAAAGATGCTTGCCTAATGACCTGAGTTCAATCCTTAGACCCACTTAAAAACGGAACACACACACATGCACAAGCATACACACATGCACAAATATACACACAAGCTTACACGCTCACATAAACATGTACTTACTCTTTTCCTTTTTGTTTTTTTGTTTTTTGAGACAGGGTTTTTCTCTGTAAACAGCCCTGGCTATCCTTAAATTCACAAGAGATCCGCCTGCCTCTGCCTCCAGCGTGCTGGGTGAGATTAGAGGCATGTGCGCCCCACCAGTCCCAGCTTTTTAGATTTATTTATTCACGTATATTAACGTATATGAGTGCTTTGTCTTCAGACACCCCAAAAAAGGGAATCAGACCCCAGATGGTTGTGAGCCACCACGTGGCTGCTGGGAATTGAACTCAGGTCCTCCGGAAAAGCAGCCAAGTGCTCTTAACCACTGAGCCACCTCTCCAGCCTCACACTTCTTCTTAATCAAAACAAACAGTCTAAAAGAGAATTCATTTGTGGTACTTGAAGTCAACAGGTTTGTGCCTAGCCCTCACAGACTCACCGGGCAGAAGGTCCCTCAATGAAGGGCACATGTCACCTTTCCCCGAGTGACCTACAGTACGAGACATTTTTCATCTGCCATTCCTATTCCATTTTTCAGGCAAAGAGCCCGAGGCTCCAGACATTGTGCACATGCCTAAGGTTCCACAGCCATGAAATAGCAGAGTGGGGAATCTGGATGTCGTCCCTACCCAGGTTCAATCCCTACAGAGCACTTAGGCTAAAGCCCCTCCCTGTGCTACCACAGTGCGCACTCCCCAAGCACCTACAGGAAATGCTACAATCCCACTGATGTGGCCTGGTGTCATAAGGAAGCATGAGAAGACAAGAGCCCCACCAGGCAGGTCCCCCAGGCTTCCGCATGGCCTTATGGGAGGCAGGTTTATAGGTTTATAGAGACAGGTTGTACTGAAGAGATGGGCGACTTGAGGCCAGCATCCTTGGTCTCTGGGCCTCAGCACTCACCTCCACAATGCTCCGCAGGTCCTGCACATACATGCGCTCTGTCTCCACGATCTCTCGCACCACCCGGCCCAGATAGCTGAGCTTGTGATAGGCAGGGCCTGTCCCTGCACGGCTGTTGAATGGGGAGAGAGGTCCCTTCATGTTCAGCCAGCTGCTGGAGTTGTTGTTGCTGTTGGGAATATGCCGGCCCCAAGGGGAGCCTGTCCCGTTCTGGGCTGAAGCCTCGGAGCCAGTCGGCTCCTCCATGGCACTGTGGCTGTCACGGGAGGAGCCAGATGAGGATGTAGTAGACATTAGGCTCGGTGGCCGCTCCTGGCTGCCATCTTGGTGGAGGGCAGTAGAGACGGGCATCCTGGCATCGCTGCCTGGGACTGTCACCTCGGGGAGATTCTGGAGCAAAACAGACAGATGGAGGGTCAAGTTCTGAGGACCTGCAGAATCAGAAAACGGAAGGGGAGGTTGCCAGAGACAGGGAGGAGGCAGAATGGGAAGTCACTGTTGAATGGGTGCAAAGTTCAGAGTAAGAAGATGAAAACGGCTTCAGAATGGACAGTCCTGTGGCAACGCACGGGTGTACTCAAAGTCACTGGACTACATTTACAAGTGGTTAAGACAATGAATTTTCACTTTTGCATATTTTAACCACAATTTTAAAAACAAGGCCACCGAGACGCTCAGCAGGTAAAGGCTCTTGTCACCACACCGGCTAACCTGAGCGCTGTCTGAGACCTGCATGGTGAAGAGAGAGAACTGACTCCTGCGTGCTGTCCTCCGACCTTCCCACGTGTGCCGAAGCAGTGCAGCCACCTCCCAAATAAATAAGTGTAATAAATTAAAAACACAAACACAAAACTAAACCCCAGGGAAGACCTTTCCCTCAGACTACGAACACTGACTGGTGAGGACGCTTGAGTTCCGTTCCTTCTGGATCCCAGCAGCTCAGGGATCCTCTCTTCCCAGGGCGGAGACCGCAAGGCCTCACCAGGAGACAGTTAGGTTCTCAGAAACAGAAGCTACCTCAGCTAACACAATAGCCTAGCTCTTCTTCGGAAGAACTCAAAGCCAGGGTCTCAGGGCTGAGAAGATAGCTCAGTGGGTAAAGTGCTTGCCAGGCACACACAAGGCTGTTTTAGCACTGTATACAGCCAGGCACGGTGGCCTGGGAACCAGAGGCAAGAGCATCAGAAGCTCAATGGTTATCCTCAGCCATACGGTGAGTTCCGGGCTAGCCTGGGGCTTCAGGAGAACCCCATCAAAAAACTATTCTTTTAAAAAAAGGAAGAAAGAAAACTTGACAAACAGCCACTTAGGCAAAGTGCTTAGCCTCCCGGGTTTTACCTGTGTAACGGAGCGTGCCCCAGAGCTATGACCTCACAGGTGACGTAACCCACTGCCTGCCCTCTGAGCACGGTACAGGGCAGGGTGAATGTTCCACAAACCATCCGTGCATGACGATAATGGTGGCTATCACAGTGTGTAACTCACGTGCCTGCCCCTCTGGGCCCATGCCTAGCGTCACGGTACGGGGTCGACCAAAAATTGGCTCTTTTTTAAAAAATCACATTTATGTGTTTATGTTTGTGTATGTACACAATGTACATATGTATGTATATATATATAAACCATATATGTACATATGTGGCAAATGTCTGTATATCGCTCTCTCCTTCTGCCATTAATTTCATGTCATCACCAGATTTAGCGCCTTTACCCACTGACCCGCCTCACCAGCCCAGGTTCCTGATTTCTTACAACCAGCAGGTAATGCTCTCAGAAGGACTGCAAAGTCTCAGGGCGCCAGTGTCTCCACCTGTCGTGAAGCTTCCTCTCTACTCAGAGGGAAGGGAAAGGGTGATAAAATCTGAGCCAACAGTTGCTCCTTGCCCCACTCCCAGGTACCTGGTGTAGGCAGGCCCTTGACTCAGCCACAGCAGGAAATTCCCCAGGGCTGAGGCACAGCTGAGTCTTAGCACAGCTGGGCAGAATTGCTCAGCAGGCAGGAAGCTGCACCCAGGTGAGGCAAACAGATGGGACTTTATTCCCTGAGCAGATGGTACTACAGCTCAGAGCCCAGAGACAGAGAACACCTCACGCCTACCTGTGGGACCAGAGCTGCCAGGATGCTCTCTAGGTTGCTTTTCCTCAGGGGAGGAGGAATAGAGAAAGAGGGGGGAAGGGGAGGGGAGAGAGGAAGGGGGAGGGAAGAGGAGGAGGGGGAAGGAGGAGGGAGGAGGAACTTCAGGCGCTTTTCTCACCTCTACTCTCCCAAGTGTTCCTATCCAGCCTGAGACTCAGAAGCTACCAGACGACCCGGGCCACAGGCAAGGACCTGAGCTATACCAGAGGACCCGTCCATAAACCGCTGTCACTTCAGTGCGTTTTCTTGTGACTCTGCTCTTACCTAGAAACCAGGGTCTTTGGACTCCACCTTTGGCAGATGTTGCCTCCAACCTTCCAGTCTCAGGCTAGAAGTCCTCTCTCCAGGATCCTGCCCAGAGGCAGCGACCCTGGAGGCCTCTGCTGTGTACTCCTGTTGCCTCCAGCCTCCTACTATCTCACTTCGAGAACCTGAGATTAGCTTGAGACCCTCTGCCCGGGGCTACCGGTTACATCACCAGGGATCATTAGGAGCAGTCTGGGGACGAGTAATGGTAAACCAGTTGATGGTTTTTAACTAGATTCCCCCCCCCTCTTTTTGTGACAGGGTCTCCAATAGCCAAGGCTGGCCTCTAGCTAGCTCCCAAGGATGACCCTGAATTCTGATCCTTCTTCCTACACCTCCTGGTTCCTGGGATTACAGGCACTTGCCACCACACCTAATTTAAGGGGTGCTGGGGCTCAATCCCGGGGTTTTATAAGTGCTAGGCAAGGACTTTAACCAAGGGGACCAAATCCCTAGGCTGCTGCTTTATTATGCTAAAAGTTGAGCATGCTCAGACCCACTTGTGGTCCAACAATAACTCAGCCAGGCCCTTGGAAGGGTCAGCACTTGGTCACCATGTCTCAGCTAAGGGATTATACAGAGCCCTGTTAGGTACTCGCTATAAGCCCATCAGTGACAGGTGAGAGCGCCCAATGGCAGTTCTAGCATTGGTGTTGGTGTTTACTTCTGCCTACAGCATAGGGAGCTAACCTTAGGGGGAACACTCCAGAGAAGTGTACTGCTTCTACGCCGCTCCCTCTCTCCCTCTCTCCCTCCCTCCCTCCCTCCCTCCAAGAGCCTTTAGGTTAACAAGCTCACACTTTCTCCACCCTGCCCTTGACCTCCACCCAGATCAGACCCAGCCAGAAAACAACCAGGCAAAGGACTTATGGCCTGAGACCTTTCTCAGATTAGCCCCTGGGTCAGGTCAGCTCCAGAGGGAAGGCTAAATGGAAAAGACCCAAGTCCCAAATGGATTTCCCGGCCAGCTAGGTCATTAGCCTTACAGTGAGAGTCACCGCAGATACACACACTCACTCTCTCTCTCTCTCTCTCTCTCTCTCTCTCTCACACACACACACACACACACACACACACACACACACAATCAGGGGGTTGGTCTCTGAAAGGTACCTTCTGAGAGTCACTCTTTAGTTACATACAGCTTTCTAATTGCAAACCCAGCAGTCCTGTTGAAAGCAGGGTGCCTACCTATCTGCATCCCCTGGGGTTGAAACAAAACAGAGGACCAACGTGGTCAATGGTCTGAGTGCTGTAGGGTGGTAAGTCTCACCTAGCCCTGGCAATGCCTTGCAGTGGATGCTATTTTGGGACTCCAGTCCCCACAGCCGCTACCACACTAAAGGACCTCATACCAGCAAGGTATTAGTCACGATCCCTAGGTGCCACTGCTTTGAATTAGGATAAGTTACAAGGACACACGTAAACTTGAAAGCCTGAGAACTATATGACCATCCAAAGGACTGAGGCAGCTACTTCTGGGTCTGTACCATACGGCCGGCCTCTGAAGACTTACTCAAGCACTGTAAAATAGAAAATACAGACTCTGGGATCCTGGGCCATAGGGAAGCAGAGGATTCCCAAAGTCAGACTTCCAATTTCTCAGATGACATATTCAGACTTGCAGTGACCTGGGGGTCCTACCTATGATCACCAGGGTCTCTCTCCTGGAGAGAGAGGTCAAGAAAGGAAGGTCCAAAGAACGGGAGTGGCAGTGAGCATGGTGGAGCAGGATTCAAGAGTGAACGGTTAGGCCACAGGGTGATGGAAGATATATCCTATTGAAGAGGCTGCCCTGAGTCAATGCCAGGTGCACAGTGTAGTCCCCTAAGCCAAATCCTACCCAAATGCTCCCGAGGCCAGAGCTACACGTCCTTTCTATCTGATGAACAGCACCCACCATGGAAGATTCACCCTAAACCAGGGCTAGAATTTAGTTCCTCAAACTTTGTTTGCATTTTTTTGAGACCCGTGTTTCCTATGTTCTGGAACTTGCTCTGTAGACCAGGCTGGCCTTGAACTCTGAGATTCCCCCTCCCTCTGCCTCTCAAGTGCTGGGATTAAAGGCATGGGACACCACTGCCAGGCTCAAACTTGTCTTTTAAGTCTTTTAAGACCTGTCTCCTGGGGAAAGAGAAGCAGCAGCCAAGACTCGAGGCCACCTATCTATCCCACCACAGCCAAGTCTCCAGCTCTCTCCTGCAGAGACTGACCGAGTTCATCTTTCAGCACCAGTCAACCAGCCAGTAATCAACCTGTAAGTCAGCCTTCTGGAGAACTGAATCTCACATCCCACCCTATGAAGCCCTCTTTGAGAAGTGCCCCAAAGAATCTAGGGAAGAGAAACCCACCCATCCTTCCTTCTCTCCTGTTTTCCTTCCCTCCCCCCTTCCATATCTAAATTAAAATATATCTACTGCCTTCCTCCACCCACACCCATCTAAAGTGTATGACTCCACCCACCAAGGACCTTCCCTGAGCCTCCCCAGGCAGAGGCAGGCAGGCAGGCTGCAACAGGCCCCTTGGATTCCTAGCCGGAGACTGGAGCCAGGTCCACACCTTTCCCTTCCAACTATGTCTTAGTAAGTAGTGTGCCCTCAATTTGACCCGAAAGGGGGATACCCCCAAATCCACAGAGGCTTTGTACTGTCCTCAGGTCTCTTGTCACTCAAACACCCTTCCCTTCACAAAAGAACCTCCCACAGAGGAACCCACTGGAGCTTTCTGGAACTTGTTGCTGATCCTGGGGAGACCCCTGAGAATTGTCTGCACTTCCTCTAACCGTCCCTCTCTGGATGGTAAGGGGAGGAGGGAGGAGCAGGCTTGGGATGAGTCTGGCAGGTGGAGGTTGAAGACTCCCTGTAAATATGGGGGTTCAAATCATTCTTTCACCTATCACCCTTCACCCTACACAGGAAGCCCCACGTGCCACACCCACCTCTGAAACACAAATGAGTGAGGGTGGGGGTGGGGGGCCCCAAAGGTAATTGATCCAAAGTCCATAGGTCCCTGTGGGGGAAGACATCATCCAGCCCCTTTGCAAGCAGCAGCCCTTCCTCAGACACTTCCCATCCCGAACTCTGGAGATCAGAGCAGCCAAACGACCTCTGACCTTCCCCAGAGTAATCCCCAACTCAACTTTCAAAACCTCCCTAGAGAGGGTGCCTGAAGGAAGCAAGAGGACAGCTGCAACTTTTCCCCTGAAACAGGCTGAGGAGAAATGTGAACTTCCTTAGAGATCTCAAGCAAGCGCCACAAACCTGTACTGGACTGTGTTCTCCCTCCCCGCGGTTAGGCCCACACCCCACACCACCATACTTACTTCCTAAGTGTTCCCAGAAGCCCCGCTTTTGCCAGTGTGTTCTTAAAGGTACGCAGACCCCTTAGAGGTTCTCAGGGGAGGGAGGGCTCTCAGGGGGTGTGGTCACTGTCCCCAGTGTGTCACTCACACGGCCATTCCACCCATTCCACGCCTCCTAGAGATTCAAGGGCCCTGAGCCCCGAGACGGTCCCTGGGGAGCGACTGTTCAATGTGAGCAAAGTGTTCTGGAGAGGTTGTGTGAACAGTGTGACCGGGGTTTCAGGGCCACCCAAACCCAGCCCAGCTGGCTGGGACTCATTTTCTCTAGAGAATCCATTTTCCCACCACCCAGGAGCAGCAGGAGCTCTGGCTGGAGGGAAGGCAGCAAGACGGAGGTTACCCAAAAGGATAAGAACGACCGCGTCAGTGGGAGCCTCCCACCTGAATTCCAGGGGAAGACGGAGCCTACAGACTGATGTCCAAAAAACTCGGCTTGGCCTTCGAAGAGGAGGAAAGCCCCTGGCTTCAGAGGGAGGACACCCTCCTACTTCCCACTGCTCCTTCCACTCACAGCTCACATCCATCAGGCTCACTCTCACACCTGAAAGTCCCCACCCCTCTCCACACCCGCCCAATCGCCACTTTCAGAACCTACTCTGCTTCAACCATTCATAAACCCTCCCAATATACTCGTGCTGACCAAATGGTGCCCCCCACAAACACATGTGCACCCCAATCCTTGGAACCTACAGCACCTTCTCTTCACAATGTGATCAAATAAAGCAGTGGTTTCCAACCTTCCAAACGCTGCGCTCCTTTAAACAGTTCCTCACGGCGTGGTGGCCCCCAACCGTAAAATTATTTCCACTGTTACTTCATAACTATAATTTTGCTACTGTTATGAATCGCAACGTAAATTATCTGATATGCAGGATATCTATCTAATGTGTGACCCAGGAAAGGGTTGTTCGACCTCGAAAGGGGTCAAGACCAAAAACCACTGAAATAAAGAATATTGAGAAGCAGAAATGATCTTGGATTGTCTGAGTAAGCCCAACATGTCATAAAAGGCACTAGCAGAAGCCTGAGTCAGACGTCTTCAGGATGAGGAAGGCCGAGGCAGATTGGGAGATGGTACACTACTGCCTTTGACCGCAGAGGAAGATCACAAGTCAAAGGGCATACAGCAGCCTCTGGACGCCATAAAGAGAAAGGAACACACAGCCCCATGAGACCAGAATAAAGTTTGACCCCCCCCACCTTGAAGATTGAGGGGAGGAGGGCGGGAGGGAAGAGCTAGCTCGGTGGTTCAGAGTACTTGCTCATACAGAGGAACCAGGTTCGACTCCCAGCATCTTTGTGATGACCTCATGCATATATTCAGGCAAAACACTTATACACGTAAAAAATCTAAAAGTTTAATGCTTTAAAAAGTATGTGTGGGGGGGTAGGAAACTGCTGTTATGCTTCCTTCTGCTCTAATGATCCTGGGTATCACCTGACACATCGATCAGTTCAGGAAGTTGATACAAGCAAATGTTTCTCCAAGCCTAAATCTGTAGAAACCCAGCAAGCTGGGTCTGAACAGGCCAAAGCACCAGTAGGTGCTCAATAAACACCCACGGGAAGAGCTGCGGTTCTAGAACACCTCTCACTACCTTCCATAGTCAGGAAAAGGCTCCACGGCTGTTGAGACCAAGACCTAAGCGAGTTCCTCCTGGAAGCACTCGCATGAGTCACTGCCAGAGAGAGTCGCAGGAGCCCAGACGTCCCCAGCATCAGTGACTGATCATTCACCCCAGCAATCTCATCAGACTTGGCCCCACAGAGGCAGCCCTGCCATGCCACAGACTCAGCGATCAGTCATAAAAAGGCTGGAGGAGAGGGCATGCAGCCAAGTCTAGACATGGGACCGCAGTGATAAGGTCTCCCGCTAAGTATTCCAAAGAAAGCAGCCTAGCAAGAAGTTTCACATGGATTACTTTTGCTCACAGCTAGACTAAGTCTATATGGCTTCTGGCAAACCTTGTCACCAAGCAGAGAAAGATACAAAGTACCAGAAGAGGAAGCTGCCAAGGCCTTGGAAACAGTAAAGATTCTAGAAGACTGTGCTAGGGGCAACTGCACGCCTACTGAAGGGGCCTCTCCTCCACAGGTTTGAAACAGCTTTTTCTTTTTAGTTGATTTTATGTGTATGGGTGCTTTGCCTGCATATATATCTGTGCACTACTTGTGTGTCCGGTGCCCATGGAGTCCAGAAGACGGCATTGGATCCTCTGGAACTCGGGTTACAGATGGTTGTGAGCTGCCATATGGGTGCTGGGAACTGAACCCGAGTCAGTGCTTTTAACTTCTGAGCTCTCTCTTTAGCCCCTCATCTCTAGGTTTAAAGGGGTCAGGGATGAGGAGGTGTGGGTACAGGGAATATAGCTAAGTGGTACTTATTTAACACGTACTTGGTCCTGGGTTCAATCTCTAACACTTACACACACACACACACACACACACACACACCCTCTCTTAGTCACAACCACTACTAGTTAATAGCAAACATCAAGGTTAGGGCCCCAAGCCCCAGCCCTGAAATTCTCATATTAGCCTCACCCCCATCTGGAAAGCTGCTTGCTTTGTGGCCTTTGGAGACCTCAAATGCTTTGGATCTAGCTGCATAAGGAGAAAGGGAACCACAGCTATAGCATGTGTCACTGAAAAAGCTTCAAAGGCCCGGAGAAGCACAGGGGGAATCTATTAAGGCTTGCAGAGCTCTCAGCAGAGAAGAGACCGCAGCCATACAACAGAAGTTAAAATGCACTAGATCATACCACAGACTTGGAAGCAGGTAGATCTTTCCTTTCCCGAAACTGTATGTGGCCTTAAGCTTCAAGTTCTCCATCAGATAAGTGGTCACAATAACCTCACGGACTGTCCCCAAGACTGGAGGACACAAGTAACCTGCACATCAACATACAGGAAGCCGACAGAGAACCAGAAAGAGAATACTTGCTCCACAAGCACCCGGATGAAATATTCTTCTCACTTCGACCTAAATTTGTATTCACCCATATCTCAGATCATAACTCAGCAGGTAAAGGCTTTGCCACCCAGCCAGACGACAATCCATCCCTGGAACTAACGTGGTGAGGGAGAGAACCAGCTTCCTCAAGTTGCCCTCTGACCACCTCATGATGTAGCTAGCATTCACACACCCAGACACAGACACAGACACAGACACAGACACACACACACACACACACACACACACATACATGGACACGGACACGGACAGACACATACACAAGCACACACATGCATACAATAAGTAAATATAAAACAACAACAATAATAATAATAATTAATAATGGCTCAAGTCAAACTTGGTGGACCAGCGTGTCCCAGCCCTTCCCACTAAACCAGTGTGTATCCTAGGGTTCCAACACAGTTCAGACCGTGATCTCACAATCTCACAAGAGCAATTCAACTGAAACTCACACCAGAAAAGCACAGGTCGGTAAGAGCCCCACTGTGAGCACAGCAGGACACATTCCTCAGCATCCCCTAGGGCAGGGGAAGAACTATGGGGAACCACAGCCCAAGGGGAAAAGAAGTCAAAGCACTGTAGGAGCAAAAGCACAAATAGAGAGCAACAAACTCCATCCTTCACACTAGTCCCTGGGTTTTTTGAGAGCAGCTTCAGATGGTCACAGCAGCAAGGAAGGGCCCTGTGCTAAGTCACAGGGAGTATCAAACCGGAAACAGAAGAATACAATCGCCCAGGACTGTAGCCTGCTGGCTACATGAGAATGACCCCATAGGCTCAGGTAACTGAGTGCAAGCATTCCCAGTTGGTGGGTTTGTTTAGAAAGGATTGAGGTGTGGCCTTGTTGGAAGAGGTCTGTTCCTGGAGATGGACTTTGAGGGTTCAAAACCCACAGCAGACCTGGCCTTCCTCTCCCTTCCCTACCTCCGTCCTTCCCTCCAACTTATGAATCAGATGTAAGCTCTCAGCTATTACTACAGCCCCATGCCTGCCTGCTTGCTGGCTCCCTGTCATATGGTCATGGGCTCACCCTCTGAAAGCATAAGCAAGCCCCCACCCAGCTAAATGTTTTCTACTGTGAGCTGCCTTGGTCACAGCAATAGACCAGTGAGTAAGAAGAGTCCAGCATTCCTCTGAAGGGGCCTATCTCTGCTCACTGCAGGCGCCTCCATGCCTGCTCTCACTTGGAGACAACGCTAGCTGCCATCCCTAAGCGGCGAGCTTGGGAATCCACTCACTCAACAAGCATTTATTCAGCGCCTACTTTGCACAAAGACACTGTGGCAGCCATGTGGGAGACATAACAATGAATCGCACACAGGCCGGACTCACAAGAGCTTCTTCTATTAGGAGAAACAAGTGCGTCAATCACAAAAGGGGGTTAAGTGGCAGCAGAGGCTGGGGGACGTGGCTGGGGCGGGTGCTTGCTAGCAGGTTTCAGGTCTTGGGTTCGAAGAGACCTTATTCTTCAGAGAGTGGAGTCATGAGACCCATGAGAGCTCCGGAAAGCCTCCAGCTTAGGGATGTAACACTTCGGAGCATGATGCTAGGCCCTGGGAACACTAAAACTGGTGACACACAGTCTCTGTCTTTGAGGAACTTGAACTCTAGAAGGAAAAGAGCTTGTGGGCAGATTATCTATGTAACAATGCCTTGAGTACTAGCACTTAAGTCAATAAGGAATTGACAAAAGAGGCTAACAGAGGCGTAAGGAAGCCTGAGACCTGCAAGCTTTGGAAGAGGAGAGGATATTTTGGTTGACTCACAAATGAGGAGAAAGCCAGGTGAAGAAGAGATCCAAAGGGGTCAGCAAAGCCGGACTCCCTCTAAAGGGAGAGCATCCCGGACAGCCGGAGCAGCAAGGCCTGGGGCCACCTGAATTGCATTGTGGGAAAGGACAACCAGTGCAGGTCTGGAAGATCAAGCAATGGAGACAGGTGGAAACAGGCTCCAGGAGATAAGGTGGGAGAGAATGCCCTAAAAAGGCACCACTTGAGAATCAGACTATAGTTCCAGGTGTTCAGGGAGCCAAGAAGTGTTTGAAAAGAAGGCAGAGAGACCCAGGATCTGCAGACTTTACACAGCAGATTTCTAGAATAAAGGGAATCGTGTGGGGATTGGGGGAAGCAACCCAGAGATTACTGGTTAGAAAGAAGTAAGACCTACTCATGGGCAGAGGGAAGAGGTGTGACCCAAAAATCAAGGTGATGCGAAGCAATGTGTAAATCAGGTGTTTCAGAAAAGCAGGAAGAAGGGCTGGGATGTAGCCCAGCTGCTAAAATGCTTGCCTGGAAGAAAAGCCTGGGTTTGATACTGAGTACCACATAAAACCAGAGGCGGGAACAAAAGACCGGACTTTCAAAGCTATCCTTAGCTACATAGGGAGTGTGTGTCCAGTCTGGGCTATATGTGACCTTTTTCTATGGGTGAGGGGGTAGGGTGGAAAGGGACTCTAAGAGCTATCATCACCCAAACAGCCAAACGCAATTCCTCATAACCTGAGGCTATTATCCAACAGGGACCACTGAGGTTCCAGTCTTAGCTGGAGGGGAATCTTCCTTTAGGAGCAGGGGCCCATAGCTCTCATCTGGACTGGAAAAGGGTCCACATGAATCTTTTTCTTTTTTTTTTTTCTTTTTTTTTTTTCTTTTTCTTTTTTTTTTTTTTTTGGAGCTGGGGACCAAACCCAGGGCCTTGCGCTTGCTAGGCAAGCGCTCTACCACTGAGCTAAATCCCCAACCCCACATGAATCTTAACATCAAAGCCCACCCCCCATATTTTACCTTCCTTTCCCACACGTGTAAGGAAGTGGGGTGAGCTGGCAGCATGGAATCTCCCCTAGTCTTGGCTCCTTCCTAATTCTAAGCATGAGCCTCCAGGGGCAGTAACAATCGTACAAGAGACGCTCCCTCCTGGACCGACGTAGTTAAAGCAACTTCCTCATCCGTGGCCTCTTCGCAACCCAGCCCTGCTTCTGCCTGGGCTTCCACCAGGGCCTTAGGATCCTAGCCCAGAAGTTAGGGGAGTGGCTTTTCCAAACAGACCTTAGGGATTTGCACACATGTGTAGATCCTCACAGACAGCCAGCTCTTCAAATCCAGCACCTCACCCCGCAGTGCCGCAGCTCTGAAAGCCACTCCACCCACAGCACCTGCTCCCACCACCCCCACCTTCACCCTCCCCCCACTCCCACCCCCACCCCAGTCCCACACACCCCAGCTAAGAGGCCTCAGCCAGACAGGCCTAAGGAAACTCATCCAACCAGTTTCCAGCAGAGAGGAAACTCCCTCAGTTAAGAGCACACAAAGACCAGAATTTCCACAGTTCCCTCACCTGTTACCAAACCCCTGAGGCTACAGGGCATGGCAGTTCCGGTGGCAGTCTACTCCAAGAAGAGGAAGGCCTTGATACACAAGAGAAAGAACCAGTGAAGTCCAAACAAGGATCTGCACCTGCTGCCCTACACAAATGGTAGGTGCTGGCTCCACCTGGCCTGGCACCCATTAGGGTATCCAGGACCCACTTTTCACCTCCCCTACTAACGGTGCCACTTGATTTCATATAATACAAGCACCATCATCACCCACTGTGGATTCTGGGACAAGGACACTTTGGGAAGAAGTGATAGATTGTGTTTTCCCATCACGCATGTGTGTATGTGGGTATGGGGACGATGTGATCACCCAGGACCCTCCCTAGCCACACCCATCAGTAAATGTTGCAGGAAGACCTCTGAAGTCCCCAAGCAAAGTGCTTCAAAAGCCACAGGACTGTCTGCCAGTCACATGCCTACTGGGAGCAGGCAGGCTAGGTAAATAGAAGTCACTTTTCTACACTGAACCAGGTGTGGCCCTCCATTTCTGAACCTCCAGGGGAGACTCTGAAGCTTTGTGTCACAAGCCTGTGGCTGCTTACGCTCCCCAGAGGTTACCAGGCAAGGTTTGGAGTCCCACAATTCACGGAGTCCCACCTGCACCCAACTCAAGACACCCTTGGCCAGGCCCCCGAGGCTACCTACCGCTTTCCTCAAAAGGGCTCCCATCCCAGCACAGAGAGCAGCCCTGGGAAGGTGGCCAGGGGCTGGGGAGCTGCATTCTCTCCGGCGTTTGGCAGCCCAGCGGTTAACAAGCTCTGGCTGGGCAAGCAACAACTGCCACCAACAACCTCGGGAATTAAAGCGCCCGCTGCCTCCTGCTGAAACCTCTTCAATAAACGTCCTATTCAGAACCAGTTCCGCGTGTGGGTCATACTTGCTGCATTTCTCTCATTCCTGATTGCTGGGGGGCCTAACCATGAAAATGTAGCTTCCCAGCACAACGTAGCACGCCCCAGAAGGGATGAGGACCCAGGCCACAGCCCCAGGAGGTAAGCACCTTGCAGCTGAGGACCACAAATATCTCCAGAGATTAAGCACTTGGGGTCCGAAGTGCAGGAGGTCAAACCCTGAAGACTCAAACAAAGCCAGATCAGTCAACAGCACAACAATACTCCATTTATGGGACACCTTCCCCCACTCGGGCCCTCTAAGCCTGAGGCTTTTAACCCTTCCGTCCTCAAGGCTGCAAGTCAGAGGGTGGGACAGGTGGACAGCAAAATTACCCCTGCTTTTCTGGTCAGGAAAACTGAGGCACAAGCTGTTCCCAGAGAGCAAACTAAAATCTCAGGCAACCTTTTACGAGGGTGTAATGTACCAGCCACAGCTCTGACACATCTGACACATTCGCTATGTAGTTTCTCAATACTCCCCCACTCAAGGCCACGCAGCTAGGGAAGTGGGAAGACAGGGTTTGCTGGAATCCAGGATCCCTGAGCAATTCATTCACAAGCAACACACACCTCCCCCTCCTCACACACAGGACCCAGGAGACTCGATGGAGCCTGAGAGGAATCCACACTCCCTCATGGGATACCTCCTTTTTAAAAGTTAACATTTTTCCTGGGAAAAAGTTCCCACACAGGGTGATAACCTCAGAAAGAGGCCCAAACAGAGTCATCTGGGAACCCATAACTCACCCATTGATGCTTCCAGAAAGAAATCGCTTGTGAGACCAGCAGAAGACACCCGGGGGCAAACTCACAGTGGTGGTCTTCTGCCCACACACTCCAGAGGTTGTAGGGCACACAGCACTCGGTGAGGCAGAAGAATTCCGAACTGCTTCTGTGAGTGTCCGGACAATAAACCCCGCTTACAACCTCAGACGGCAAGTCTGGGGTTTCCAGAGGTTTGCCCTTAGTGTTCTCCAGGTCTTGCTAATTGTGCTGGCAGCTGTGTGAGGACTTGCCAGAAGAAGGCTGCAGTAAATAAGTGTGTAGGTGATGTGGACACAGATGGTACTTTGTGGGTGACTGTGTTGAGGAAAGAGGTGTCCTCCTGGCAGAGGCACTGATGTAGGCTTGGGAATCGGGGAACAGGGGTACAGCTCACCTGCCCACTGCCTGGCCGTAGCTGGTACTACAGAACCAAAGCTGAAATAACTTCCCGGTGGTGAATGCTTACCAGGTATGTGTGAGGCCTAGGAACCAGTCCATGTCCCCATCCCCCCAATGCACACCACCCAGGAAAGGCAGAGGATCACTCAAGTTTGATCATAAGCTAGGTGCTGGGGACATAACAACCAGCATGAATGAGATTGCTGCTTCTCACTGAACTTAGGTGACAGCAGGGAAGACGGCCACACCAGTAAATAAACAGTATATTTCAGGATAGTGCTAGATGCCATGCAGAAGAAGAAAAAAAGAGGAAAAATGGTGTGCAAGGGGGATGGAATCTTTGTTAGGTAGAAGAGGGCAGGGTTGAGATGCCCAGGAGGTGAGACATACACTGTAAAACGCAGGCCAACAGCCAAAGCCTTCCAACCTTCTCTACCCCACCTCCTCCTCCACATCCACCTCCATCCACGGCAAGCCCAGACCTACGCATCGCAAGGAAGCACAGATTTACAAAATGTCTTGCTTTGAAGCACCCCATGAAGAGAAAAAGCTCAAAGCAAAAAATTGCAAGAGGCCAGCGAGATGACGCATGCATTTTTCTGCCAAACCTGTTGACCTGAGCTTATCTCTGGGACCCACATAGTTCCAGAAGAACCAACTCCCAGAGGTAATGTTCTGACCTCCACATGCAGGCCACAGCATGAGCATACCCCAACACACACACACACACACACACACACACACACACACACACACACAAAATCCTTAAAAAATAATGAGATCTGTTCCTATACAATAATAGTAATGATGATGATGATGGTGGTGGTGGTGGTGATGATGATGATGATGAAAAATCTGAAAATAATTAAGAAGACAACCCAGAGAGAGACCTGAGACGGCTCAGCAGGTAAATCACTTGCCGCTGTACGCCCCAGAGCATCTATGTTCAGTACCCTGCACCCTACAGTGGAAGGAGTAAACTGCAGATCGTCCTCTGGTCTTAGGCACACCGAATAATAAATAAATTAATAAATAGTTCTCTCTAGATTTATTAATGTATGTGCTTTATGTGTATGGTGCTGTATCTACATGTATGCACACTAGAAGAGGACATAGGATCCCACAGGACTAGTGTGAGCTGTCATGTAAGTGTGGGGATTTACCTCAGGACCTCTGGAAGAGCAGCCGGGCTCTTAACCCCTAAGCCAACTTTCCAGTTCCATAAATAAATGGGTTTTTTTGGGGGGGGCGTTGGTTTGGTTTTTTTTTTGGTTTTTTTTTTTTTTTTTTTTGGTTTTTTTTAAGGCAAGCAAGAAAGGCTAGGTATGGGTGCACACCTTTGAAAAATCCCTGAGTTCAATGCCATCTTGATCCACATAGTAAGTTCTAGGGCAGCCAGAGCTATGTGGAGAGATCCTGTCTCAAAAATAAATAATAAAAATACAAAAAAGAAAAAGAAAAAAAAAAGCACAAGACTGCTATACTAATAGAAACTAAGATACTGTTGAAAGAAATGAAGGATCGTCAAATGAACAGATAGTCATTCCGAGTCTATCCATATTGAGCATTTAGCACTGTTTAAAATGGCAATCCTCCTGTCTGGCAACTCCTGTGTGTGTAGATTTAGCTCTCCCTGTCCCTGCCCGCCTCGAAAGCAGCAGCGTCAGGACTGCAACAGTGCAGTCCTCTGCACTCCCATAAGAACACACAGCCTCTCGAGAGTACAGAACTGAGAGCACAGAAATAAAACCACCTTTAGAGTCAGTGAATCTCTAGGAACTTACAGGCCAGCCAGCTAGCTCATCGTGCACAGCAGTGACTACGGGACCCTTTCCCAAGCAAGGACAAAGACAGGGACCCACATCCAAGGTTGTTCTCTGACCTCCACACACTCACACACATGAACATGCATGCACACACACATATACATATACAGACACACAGAGATACACACACACACACACACATTTATACACAAAGACTCTTTTTTTAATTAAACACAGGGGCTGGAGGGACGGCTCAGTGGTTAGAGCACCAACCGCTCTTCCAGAGGTCCTGAGTTCAAATCCCAGCAACCACATGGTGGCTCACAACCATCTGTGTTGGGCTCCGATGCCCTCTTCTGGTGTGTCTGAAGACAGCAGCAGTGTACCCACATACATATAAATAAATAAAAACATAAGTAAATCTTTAAAAAAAAAATTAAACACAGGATTACCACATGATCCAACCATCCTATTCTTAAGTAAATCATTCACATATGTCCACACAAGATGTTTATACATTATATAATCTAACATTCACAGCGGTAATATTCACTTTTTAAATGTATTTACTTATTGGCAAATGCTGGGGGCTCAAGCCCAGTGCATCTAAACAAGCATTTTACCACTGAACTATGGCCCCATCCGACAGCGTTACTCACAATACTAAACAGCTCAAACAGAAATGTCCATCAGCTGGTGGACAAGTGAGCAAAACGTAATATATGTGCATGGTGCCGAATTAGCCCGCAATAAAAAATGAATTGCTTTCTACAACAGGGAACATCTTAGGAGACCCTGATGAACTGGAAACCAGAGGTCGTGGGCAGAAAGGAGGCCAATCAGAAACAGCGTACATAAATCCATTTGCACATGTCCACAATAGGTGCCCTAGGGAAACAGGAAGTACTTCAGTGGCTACCTGGAGCTGGGAGCTGGGGAAATGAGAACTGACCGCTAATGGGAACTGGCTTTTCTGGGGGGGGGGGGGGTTAATAAAAAAAAAGATAGCAGGGGTTACACAACTCTGCAACTGTAAATATTGATAAACCAATGAACGATACACCATGCATGAGTGGCTTGTAATTTATATTTGAAATCTTTCTCAATAAAACAAGATAATAAGGAAAGAAAAACATTAAAGACAAGCCAGCGGGGAAGCAGAGACCACTCAATAAGCAGTGGGGGAAACTGGCCAGTGTTCTGGAAGAAAAATTAAATCCTCTCCATTTTACATGTTCAGGCGTGGGTTTACATACAGGGCTCCTGAAGCATTCTGTGACCATGACTGTGACCCAGAGTGAGGCTCGAGCATCAGTACATATGTTAAAGCTCTTTCGTGGACTGCCAGGGCCAAAACCCAGCAACCAGAAAGCACATTCCAGGTAAGTTTAAAATGGAAATATAACAGAGGGGAAAAAAAAAATCAGAACATTTTCCTTCCATCAGAAACAGGAGAGAGAAACAGGCCTGAAAACAGCATTCTGGATCACTAGACACCGAGACCACACAGTTCAGCATCCTCCGCAGAGCCCAGAAGCTGAACAAAGAGGCGAATTCCTGTGGGGTGTTGAGATGTCAGTTCCTCCCTGTCATTTTCTGGCCTCTAAAAACTGCCAGCTGGTGAAAAAGATGCATTAAGAAGCACTCTTGTTCAGAGAGGTAAGCACCCCCTGGGGTACCTGGCAATCAGTTTTCATAGAACTGAATTAAGTGAGGAGCCGACTGAGACCCAAGCCCCACCAGGACACCACAGAGAACAATCCACACTTGCAGTGCCAAACACTCTGGGAGAGGGAGGGCTGAGAACACAAGCTCTGGAGTCATTAGGAAGTTCAAATCCTGAGTAAGGGTATGGCTGAGGTGGGGAGCTTTCACAGCATGCAGAAGACCCTGGGCTCATTTCCAGTCCCACCCAAAAAAAAAGAAAGAAAAGAAAAGATTTTTTTTAAAGGGTAAGGGAAGTTCAAATGTTATCTTTGCTAAGTGTCAGCACAGAGACACTGGGCAACTTACCAGACCTTGAAAGGACTTGAGGAGATCTGTGAGCTCACTAGGCCACAATCAACATCTCTCATGATTCCAGCCAATCTGACTGGGAATCTTTAAAATTATGTTTTACACTTCCTTGCTTCCCTCAACCCAGCTAAGAGAGTAATTTAGCCTACTCTTCATGAGTCAGGGCCACGGCTGCTGGCCAGGCACCCATCATCCACGACCCAGGTGGAAGGAAGGTGTGTCAAGCCATTCCCTGCAAACAAATGACCCCGGGTCCTTCCGCTAGGACTGGCTTTTCCGGTGTTTCTGTTTCAGCCTGTTTTCACTGCCAACTTACCGCTCCACAGATCGTTCTCCCTTTCTGTCCAGGCTTTCTCACTTACCGCTACCCATCTACAATGAGCTCGGCCGTAAGACACAGGTTATGCAGAGATGTTAAACAGGATGGGGGGAGGGGACTGTGGATATTTCATAGGCATTTCAACCCATCATCCTTCATGGTGATGTGCAGATGAGTAATATTGTTAGGGAGGCTGCCAACAGCTGGGAGTGGTGTTATAGGATATTATGGGACATATATTCAAATCTATAAGCACACCCTAATGTCCTCTTTTGGCCCCATTTGCATGGTGATAGACTCTGCAGCCAGCCTGGGATTATGGATATCAGAGACTCCAGGTTCCCTTACACTTTGCAAGCTGCAAAAATACCAGGCTGCCTGCATCGCTGCCTGCATCACTGCCTCACCGGTGCAGATACAAAGTGGAATCTTATATCCTGGTCTTTTACTTTGATGACAAGAATAGATCATTTGTAAATCAGGCTTGGTGGCTCACATCTGTAATCCCAGCACTTGGTGGCTATGTCCAGAAGATTGTGAGTTCAAGGCCAGACTGGAGACCAGAGAAACAAAAACAAAAAGGAACAAGAAAACTCCACTCCTAAAGTTTATTACTACAAATAAGGTAGTAAGACCCTTATTTATAATTATTGTAATCCTACCATACAACAGGTACTGGGGCTATAGCAATGACCTACATAGGGTTTGCAAGGACACCTGTTCCTCTTTCCCTACAAAAAAGATTTGTCACCTGTTGCTCAAGTCTGTGTTACACACACACGCACACACACACAGAGAGAGAGAGAGAGAGAGAGAGAAAGAGAGAGAGAGAGAGAGAGAAAGAGAGATTGTCTCTAAAGCCTTACAGTAAAAGCTATGAGCTTTTATTTATTTTATTTTATGTATGTAAGTACCCTGTAGCTGTCTTCAGACACACCAGAAGAGGACATCAGATCTCATTACGGATGGTTGTGAGCCACCATGTGGTTGCTGGGAATTAAACTCAGGACCTCTGGAAGAACAGTCAGCGTTCTTAACCATTGAGCCACCTCTCCAGCCCAAGTTATGAGCTTTTAAAAGCAGATTTATTTATTTTTGTCCTGTGTGTATGGCGTTCTGCCTGCATGTACACCTGTGCATCACGTGTGTGCAGTGCCTGTGGAGGCTGAAGAAGGTGTCAGATCCCATAGAACTGAAATTATGTACAGTTGTGAGTCATCAAGTCAAACCCTGGTCCTCTGGAAGAACAGCCAGTGCTCTTAACCACTGAGCCACCTCTCCAGCTCCTTTTTTTTTTAAATTTATTTAATTGTATGCTTTATGTACGTTGCTACAAGTGTGTCAGATCCCCTAGAACAAGAGTTACAGGCAGTTGTAAACTGCCATGTGAGGGCTGGGAATTAAACCTGGGTCCTCTGGAAGAGCAGTCAGTGCTCTTAACTACTGAGCCAGGTTTAGCCTTTAAAAACAAAACAAAATAAACCAGCGTGGCTACATAGAAACATTCCCTCTCAAAAATCAACAACAAAGCTAGGAGAGCCAGAGTTGGAGCTCAGCCAGTAGAGTGCTTGCCTAGCATACATGAAGCCAAGGGTTTCTATCCCCAGCACTGCATATACCAGTCTCATGGTGAGTGCCTACAATCAACACTCTGGAAACAGAGAAGGGCCTGAGGCTCAAAGTTATCCTCAGTCATATGTAGAGGTCTCATGTTAGCCTGGGCTAAAAACAAGAAAATCAATTTTAAAATATGTGAATTTTAAAGAGATTCTGGAGCCCACTTCAACTGCAAAGATACCACTGGGTTCAAAAGCAAAATACACACACACACACACACACACACACACACACACACACACACACACACACAGAGAGAGAGAGAGAGAGAGAGAGAGAGAGAGAGAGAGAGAGAGAGTTGCATCAGTGGGTAAAGGTACCTGTCACCACACCTGATGACTTCAGTTCAACTCCTGGGTCCTACATGGTAGTAGTAAGTTGCTCTTTGAAAACACACACATACACATGTGCATGTATATGCATACATACATGTGTACAGCACACACACACACACACACAAAATACACAAGAGAAAACGACTTTTAAAAGAATCTTCTTAGATTCCCGTCTCAACTCAGACTCTAGTAACAATTAGAGAAATTCCTAGGACCCTCACTATGTCTTTAACAGGGCTACATATAGCTGGCACCTTCTAGAACCTTGTCCAGTCTCTATGTTCAACTCTTGAAGCTGTTCAGCACATGGAGTAGGAGTCGTCCTAAACCTTGACACTAAATACAAGCATCCTCTCTGAATGACAGCCAAAAGCACCATCGAGATACTGCTATCCTTTAGTTTTCTCAGGCGGCAACAGCCCACCAAGTGTAGACTCCACCCATGCATTCTTCCCAGTTCCAGGGCGGGTAAGCCCACCACACTGGGACTCCTCCCGAGTGCAGCCTCTGCACCAGCCCGCCATGCCCTGTAGATCACACTTTGTACCATTCCCAGCTCTGCATGAGAACAAGAATGAGCAAAGCCCCATTCCCACCCTCAGAGAGCTTCTAAATGAAATGAAGCCAACAGAGTCAAACATGGCGGCACAAATCTCAGCGCTTGGAAGCAAAAACAAGTAGATCACACTGCAAGTGTAAGGTGAAAATGGTCTGGGGGAAAAAAACAAAACAAAAAAAGAAAAAAAAAACAAAAAAAAAAAACAGAGCTCTTTGTCCAACCAAACCCTATTTCAAAGGAGGGAAGAGAAACCAGCGAATCTCAGATCCAGTTAACAAGATATCCTGGTCCCCAGATGGCTGACACCAGAAGAGCAGCTAGCAATTCTAGACCAGCTTCTTGCTGACCAAGGGCCCAGTTTTCTTCCTTTAGGATACCAACGTCACAAACGTGTTCAAGGCTACACAGGACCCTCTTCCTAATTTCCTCTGAGGCCTGATTCTATCTGGCTATATACCAACTGACAGTCTTCAAAAGTTCCTTCATCATAGGGTAGATCCGGCTACCCTGCCTGTATGCGCATGCGCCTGCAGCGGCCTTGCGGGCGTGGCCTGGCTGATGACCACTTCCCTAGGCCTGGCCCTCCACTGTGCGTCTTTCACTTCCTGAGCAGGAGGCCCCCAGGAAACCACTGACCACAAACTTTGACAACAGCATTTTAGATTAAACTGCTCTGGAGGAGGCTGACCATTCCAGCAGAGATGGGAGGGGACAGGCCCATCACACAGTTGGGCGGAGACCGCTTGGATTTGAGTATTCCTGACCCTGAACTCTCAGAGTGCCTATAAATGTCCATAATCCAGCCAGTTGCAATTCTGAGTAGAGATTTTTTTAAAGCTCAGGAAAGAGAAGCCGGCCTGGACAACACAGCAAGACTCTACAAATTTCTGCACCAACCAAATGGCTCAGTGGTCACCACCAAGCCTGATGGCCTAAGTTTGATCCTCAGGAGCCCCCTTGGGAAAAGGACTCCCACAAGCTGACCCACATTTTTAACTCATTCTGGTCCCTGGTGAATGAGATGTTATCAAAAGTCTTTGCAGGGTTCCTCGGAACCTCTATTAGACTCTTCCTGAACAGCCTGCTGGCCCTGTACCCCTCTCCCCTCATGCCCTTAGCCCTTATTCTCAATATGTTCCCCATCCCCATCCCCACCTAGTAAAACAAAGCCACATGGAGGATGAAGGTGAAGACAGTGGACGACACCAAGGTGTGATTCACCAACTGACTGGAAGCAGGGGGAATTCCAAAGCCAGGCAGGCCAGAGCTGCCCTAGGCTACCCTTCCTATCTGAGGGACAGTGACCGGCACACGCATCCCCAGCCAACTGCACTCCAGGGTAGCTTAGAGAGGTTCCCTCACTCCTCGACCAGAAGCCTTCCAGTGGCCCTCCTTTTGATTTCCCTGCTCCTTCACAATACTTCAAATGCTTCTCATCCAGAGTCCCAGCTAGCACTGGCTGGAAACATTGCTGCTGCCTCTGTAGAATTTGGTGGGAGAAATAAATACTGTGCTCTGTAGGGCTTGCTAAGCACTGCAGATGCGTTATCTCTCTGTTCACTCTCACAATGCGGCATGCGGGCGGCTGGATGACGAACTCCACTGTACAGGTGAGAAACAGACCTAAAGGAGTTTAGTCAACACAGGGCTGCAGGGCTGGGAAGTTGTCAGGTTGGAGATTTAAACCTGGGTCTGTGCTACTCCAAACCCTGATCCTAAATGTCACATTGGGATGCTGACCTGGGTTTCAAGGGATAGCCATCCGGAGCTCATGGTCAACTCCAAAGTCCCTTCCTTAGAGGACAGCTGTCACCTCCTCCCTTCCTCAGCAATTCACATTGACCTTCCCTGGCATACCTTCCTGTAACTTTAAACGCCCTTTCCATGATCCATTTCGTTTTCTGCTCATTTCCCCTCAAGTAGAATTCTGCTCCACCAGGTCAACAATTGCTAAAAACCTCATTTCAGTCACTGCCAGGCCCCTACCCCACCCCCGATGCCCAGTAACCATAGATAGAAGATGCTAAATAAAAATGGATGAATAATAGATCTAAGATGCGTGGATATAGGAAGGAGGGAAAGATGAGAAAAGAGACCCAGTGTGTACTGGGGAGCATTGGAGGCCCCAGGATAAGCCTCCAGGTCTGTCGGACCCAGGACTCCAGAAGAGCTTCCTACTGTAGTAATGCCAAACCATGTCCTGACTCTAGAAACTGGGGAGGGAGGGTAATGAGTAGGGAGGGCTACAGCACTCGAACAAAGGCCTGTGGACACGCAGCTGGCCAGAGAAGCAGGACAGGACAGTAGCCAGGGCCAGAGAACAGCCTGGGATGGCTGGACTGAAGTCAGCCCTCCGTGCAGCTGCAAAGACAACACCTCCCATCACCACAGTCCTCTCCACCCACAACACAACAGAGAGCAGCTTCACAGTTAACCCTTCAGGGCCCGTGGCGGCCTGTGGCAACCTCTCAGTCTCAGGACCAGAGCCTGTACAGGGTTGTGAGTGGGTGGGAGTGGCAGGCCTTACATCTGGGACCCACACCTTCCCCCATTCCCCCTTCAGGTCTGGTCATCTCTCAGGCCATGACCTTTGGCCTGTTCTAGTGTAAACACGGTGACCCTGAGATAGCAGTGGGTTTGGTAAAGCCAATGTTTACTCTGGGACTAAGATATTACAAGCCAGAGAGTAAACTGCTACAATTAGCTCCTGGTGTCCACCATGTCCTGTGTCGCACATGGGGCATATCCAGCAAACACTTAAGGGCCCCTTGCAACCACTACACAACACACAGCTCTTTTTTTTTTTTTTTTTTTTTTGGATAGGAGTTTATGGAAAACTCAAACAGGCACTTTTTGTTGTTGTTACCACAACCCCTATAAAGAAAAACAAGTACTCTGTATAGAACCGGGGTCAGAAATGGTAAGTGAGTTGGGAAGAGGGCAAGATCTGGGTTCAGGACAATCCTGTAGGAAAAAAAAACAAACCTCAGACCCAGTCAATCTTTGATGTGGCGCAATAGGGCCAGCATTAAACCTCTAGCAAAAAAAAAAAAAATCCTGTCCAGTGGTCTTCCCAACTCTCCTAGCCAGGCTACCTCTGATAAAAGTCAACAGAAACGCCCCAAGGCCGCTCTAAAACACTGACCACCCTTATCAGCCCAGACTAAGTGGAGGGGTGAAAGGAGGCCCTGTTTCATTCCTGATTCCCAACACTATGTGGGAAAAGTCCAGAAAGGGGGCCAGCAGAAGCAAGCAGGCCATGTTAGGAGTATGTCTACAAATGAGAGACGGGGTCTGTGAGCCATGCAGTGAGCTGTAAAGGAATAGCAGTAGCACCACAGTTAGGCACGAGATTCCAGTTTAGCAGAGAGACTGGAAAGGAACTCTTGGGAAGGCCAGGCACAGCACTGGACTGCCTCTCAGGCTGCCATTATACTCCACACTAATTATTTCTGAAGGTTAATTGTGACTGGAATGCATTCTTGACCAGGCACAGCTTTGGAACCCCAAGACTAGGGTTCTCTGTAAAGTGCTCCGGTGGTGATCGGTTGCTGGGGGGTTGGGGGTGAGAGTGGGGGATCAGCGACCTTAACAGCCCTTAATCTACCAAGAGTTTAGTGACTCTAGGTGATACTCTAACACAACTTTTAGCACCACCTCTCAAAGCCGCTTTTCTCCACCCTCCAACCACCACGCCGCTTGCTCTGTTTTTTTTTTTTTTTTTCCTCCCCTTTGTTTTCAAAAGTAGCTCCAGAATAAAACGTTGCCACGAAGGAGCATCTTGAACAAGTGAAGCTTGCAAGCCTTTTGGCTTCCCAAATCGAAGAACTGAGAGAGGGGTGCAAATGGCCAAACCAGATGGAGGGGAGGGGAGGCTGTTAGGAGCAGCATGAAGGGGTTCTAAGTTTGCAGCTTCTGTACACTCGGCTTCTGACACCCACTCTAATCCGCCTGGACAGGCAGCTGAGATTCCCAGAAGCACGGTGTGGCATCAACCCGGAACAGGCTGAGTGCCTGCGCACTCCAGGGCTGGCGGGACCAGAGGCGAGTCCTTCTAGAAGGGACCACAGACTCAGGCAAGCACGAGCTCACGGGCGTCAGTAAACACAAGAGGTGGCGGGAACGTCGAGAGCTGCCCGGATTTCAAACTCTGTAAAGCTTATGCTGCTTTGGTTTCCGGGGTGGGGATAAAAAATGACTCCCCTTACGACCTTCCCGCGCGCTCCAACCTCCTCTGAGTGCGTCCGAAGCAGCCCAGGGCCAGTTCCTCATCCCACAGAGGGCTAGCCTGGGGTCCCCGCAGAGCGCCGCCACTCAGCCAAACGAGCACGGGCAAAGGGAGAGGAGACACTCACCAAGCCGTGGCCGCCCCGCCGGCTCGCGACGCGCCAGGCGCGCGGGGCTGCCCAGGTGGCGCGGCGAAGCGGGTTGGAATTTGAAAGTCGCTCTCGGAAGCCGCAGTAGCCGCCGGCTGCTCCCGCCCACGGCTGGCCGCCCCGGGGTCCCAGCCTCCGCCCGCTGCGAGCACCCAAACTCCGGGGGACCCCCGGAATGCGCACGGTTCCCCAGCACACGGCAGGAAGTTGCGGCCGAACCGGGTCCAGGCTGCGGCGGGAGGAGGGAAGGAGGGAGCAAGCCAGGGAGGGGCGGACCAGGAATGTTTCCAGTGGGTGGAGACTGCGCTCGCGGCTGAGATCCAGCAATTGGCGGCTCTGGGGGGACCGGGGAACCTTCGCGACGGAGCGAGCAGGCTGGGTCTGGAGTTGTAGGCAGCAGCCGCCGTGGCTAATGATTAACCCGCGTGGCCCGGCGTGTGGGTCCCTTGCCACCTGGAACTCTAGGATCCCAAGACGCACGTGGATGGTTACTCTAGTGTCACCGCCCTGATCTCACGCCGAGAGGGCAGTCAAAACCTCTAGACTGGGTTCCTTCCGACTAGAGAGGACTCCGAGCCCAGACCCCTAGACTTCCCGGGAGAAGCACTGGTCTAGATAGCAAGGACGTCCTAGTCCTGCTGGAACAGGTCACCACGACCGCTGAGTCAGAAAGGCACGTCTCGAATTCCTCACCGAAACTAGGGCTCGGTGGCTCTTTACAGTTGTAAAATCTTACCTTCTAACGAGAAAGAGATAAGCGCATAACTTGGGGCGGGGTGGGGCGCTCAGCGGGACTGTTGGTGAGAAAAACAGATTGAGGAACCTGAAAGGCTGTGGACCCCATTTTGGCTATCAACAAAAGGCATGCACTGGGAAATTAGGAGACGAGAAAATTGGGGGGTGGGAGGGAAGTGGTGTATCACAAGAACTTAGACTACAGACAAATTAAGATTTGGTTTGGCTTTTTTTTTTTTTTTTTCTTGGAAGCAGGATTTCAATTAGCTGAGACTGGCGGGGGTCGGGGGAGGGCGCTGTGATCTTGAGCGTAATGATTCTTCAGCCTCTATCTCCCGAATGTTGGGATTACTGATGTGCACCACCTCGTCCTAATCATTGTTTTTATTTTTTTGATTTGAGACAGGCCCACACTTTGTAGCCCAAGTTAGCCCAGAACTCTGGGTGATCCTCCGGAATGCTGGAATTATAGGTGTGCGCGCTACTACACCTCACTAAGCCTAAATCTTTCGTTGGTAAAGATCTGAGGGGAAGTAGTGGTAGATGTTGTCAGAAGAAGTAGTAAAAATCCTAAATGGCTTATAAAATCCCCTCCTCCACCAGTACCCTTTAAAAAAAAAAAAAAAAAAAGCTGCTCCGAGGAAAAACAAGCACCTAGTGATTTACGGGAGGGGCGGGGCAGAGCGGAGAGGAAATGGCTTTCAGGTGACTTTGAAACGGGATCCCTGGGAAGGGTAAAGATTAAAGCAGTCCTTGCTCCTGACTGCGGGAGACGTCTCTCCTGGAGGGCCAAAAAATAAGGCCCACATAACTTAGTCCGCAGGTAAGGCCTGAAGAGCGGCAGGCCGGAGGACAGCACCGGTGAGAACTGAGATTACCGGGAAGAGACGGGAGAGATAAAACTACTGGGTGGGATGAGCAGGAGATAAGTCCCACTCCTTCCCACCTTTACTTTCTGGGTTTCTGGTTTCTTCTTTAATCTGTTAAATCTTACCAGTTCTTTCCTACTGATCTTAAACTCTCAACTTCCAAAGATATCCCCCCCGAAGCCCCACCCCGAGACTTAAACTTTTGAATGCACACCTCACTCCTTAGCCAGGAAAGAGAAAAAAAAAAAAAAAGAAGAAGATGTGGATGATAGTTTAGGGAATGGCTACCAAGTGCATGGCACGTTATAACCACTTAGGCAGGAATACACTTAACTCCACTTTGTAGGAAGAATACTGAGGATCTGGGGATGGAGCAGTCTGGCCAAGATCCATCACCTCAAGGTGTAGTCTGAGGGAGCGACACTGGAGTGTTTACTGTGTCAGCCTTTGAGAGTTTTACAAGAACAGTTGTGGTTACAGAAGGAGAAACTGAGGCTTGGTCATACAGCTGGTGGGTGGTAGCCCTGGGAGTCTACTCACCGGGGAAACTACACTTAGCCAGCCAGCTTTCTCCACTTCCTTCTAGACACTTATGTTAGAGTCCATCCTGAACGTGATTCCAAAGTTGTTTCTAATTGCTTTAATTCATATGCCCGTTTCCTGAAAAGATTGTAATCTCACTGTGAAGAACTTGATAGGAAGCATTCGATGAGGCAGTGCTGAAGCCAGATGAAACAACCGAGGGTTTCTGAAAAGTCAGATCCTGCCTCCAAGAGTCAGTGTCTGGACCAGGGTCTCAAGCTGCTGCCCCCTCTCACCTTGGAGCCTTTCTGCCTTCCCACCAGTTCTTGCTTCAGCGAGCGGCCTCACCCTGCTATTAAATCATTTATTATTATAATAACACCCTGAGTCTCAGTAATGCCTTTAATCTGAGGTCTCAGAGTGTCTAACAAATACAAATTAATTCATCTTCACAGCCCCTCCACTTGGAAGGGAGAATGGAGGTGTTCTCCCTAGTTTATGGGGGAGAAAACCAAACAACCAGAGTCAAGATGACTCACGGGAACCAACGCAGGGTTTCTCATGCCTTCCCTCCTGAAAGCCTGCTACCAACCCTTGCATGAAAGTTTCAAATCCCAGACACCAAGGCCATTGAGTTTTCACAATAAAGGACATTTCCAAATTGTCATTTCAGCTGCTCTATTGTGAACTTCAGGAAAGGGAGGGATGTAAACTCAGAAGATAGATCCCCTGGGGCTGTATTCCTGGCTTTGAGTAGGAGCCATGGCTTGTTGCTGCCGACCGGACCTCATTCCCAAACATGGAAGAAATCCTTCTCAAAGGAGACCCTGTTACACTCTGAAATCTCTGTACTTTCAGGGTTGCAAGTTTTGTTTTAGCAGAACCTAGCGTGAACAGGGCTCTGAGTTTGAAGCCCAGCACCACAAAAAAACAAGCAAGGAAGTGTGTCACACACAACAAAAGGAAATAAACTTCACAGTATCAAACTTTTCTGTATTAAAAGAGCGACTCTCTAGGGCTTGCAGCTCTGTGGTGGGTTGCTTCTGTAACATGTATGAGGTTCTGTAACTAGGACTGAAAAAAAATTTGCCAGGCATGTTAGTCCTGGCAGTCAGGACCACATAATGACCTAGGGTATAAGATTGAGACTTTGTCTTTAAAAAAAGGAAAGGGGTTGGGGATTTAGCTCAGTGGTAGAGCGCTTGCCTAGCAAGTGCAAGGCCCTGGGTTCAGTCCCCAGCTCCGGAAAAAAAAGAAAAAAAAAAAAAAAAAAGGAAAGAAGCCAGGTATGCTAATGTGTACATACATTTTTTTTTCTTTTTTTCGGAGCTGGGGACCGAACCCAGGGCCTTGCGGTTGCTAGGCAAGCGCTCCATTAAACCCAGCACTCCAGAGGCAGAAACAAACTGATGATCTCTTGAGGTCACGGCCAGCCTGGTCTACATAGTGAGTTCCAGGATAGCCTAGACTACATAGTAAGACTGGGGGGCAGTAGGGGGTGGGGAGAATGGGAGAAATGTACTGTAACACACACACACACACACACACACAAGCTCTACAATAAAAAGACAACCCATCTTTAAATGTGTAAAGGATCTAAATAGACATCTCCTCAAGAAGCTACATAAATGGACACCAAACACAAACCTACAGCTTTATCAGAGGATATGCAAATAAAAACCACAAGAACCCCGCTGCATCTGAAGCCTGTAACAGGCAGCATGTGACCATGAGTGTTCATAAGGACTGGGAGAAACTGCAACCCTCTCACACAGGTGCTGTGCCTGCTTTGCAGAACAGTCTGGCCATTCTTCAAAGATTAAGCATAGATTTGCCTTATGACCCACAATTCCAGTCCCAGGAATGTACCTGGGAGAAATGAGCACACCTGTCCACACACCGCTGTGGACATTAACACTCAGAGCCTCGCGTTGTTCGTAGCAGACCCACAATAGAAACTCAAATAGCCATCCACTGCTGATAGAGAGAATGCCACGCAAAGAACGACGTCTCCATTCACAGGTGAGCTTGAAAGCCTACTGCTGAGAAATCAATCACAAAGAACTGAATATTCTAAAACTCCATTTACACGAACTGTCCAGAATGGGGTTGGAGGAAGGAGGAAGAGCTGCTATCCAGTTCAGAACTCTAAAATACAGTGACAACTGCACTGGTTATTCTTAACTGCTGAGTTCGGGTTTTGTGTTGGAAATTATACCCATGCTAAACATGGGTTCTCTCACTGAGTTACACAATAGCCAGACTGTACATTTTAACTACAGTTTAAACAGATGGCTCAGGCTGGGTTTTGACAGGGAAGGAAGTGTTTTGTTCTTACCATTGTTTATTTGTGCTGGGACTTGAACCCATAGACTCATGTCTACTAGGCAAGTATTCTACTGAGCTACATGCCTGGCCCTTTTGCTTTGTTTATTTTTTATTTTGAGATAGTCTTATTAACTTGCCCAGGCCACTCTTGCACTTACTTTATAGCTCTCAGACAAGCCGTGGGGCGGTGATCCTCCTGCCTCAACTCTCTGAGTACCTGGTATTACAGACCTATGACGCCAGACCCAGCTCCACTCTGCTCTGGAAATTCTGGGCTTAAATAATGCTCTTGCTTCCAGCATCTTTTATGAGTAGCTGCCTCAGTCTGCGTATTAGTCAGGGTTCTCTAGAGTAACAGTTTATGGAATGGATCTCATAAAGAGAAAGAGGGTTATTAGAATGACTTACAGGCTTCCGTAAACCGAAAGTCCAAATATCCAGTAGTTGTTCAGTCCACAGGCTGGATATGTCAGCTGGATCTGCAGTATACGCTGGAATCCCGAAGAAGGAGGCTCTAACGCCAATGAAGAAATGGACTTGCCAGCAAGAGCGAGGGCGCACAGGCAAAGAGCAAGCTTCCTTCCATGCCCTCCTACAGGGTTCCATCAGAAGCCGGATTAGATAATCCTTCCCCAGGTCAAAACACCTGGATTAAAGGCTTGTCTTCCTACTTCGAAGATCCAGATTAGAAGAGGGTCTTCTTACTTCAAATTAAGCAAATGTCACTCCCAGGTGTCTCCTCCATTTTTGGAGTTTGGTTATAGCCAAGTTGACAGCCAAGACTAGTTAACAGTTTCCCTAGTGAGTGGTGAGACCAAAAGCGTACACCACCACCTTCATCTGAATTGTGCCTTTTGATCAGTAAAGCGAGGACAAAAGAGATGCCTCAGTGGTTGAGAGTGTTGGCTCCTCTTCCTAGAGGACCTAAATTTGATTCCCAGCATCCACATGGCAGGTCATAACCACCTGTAACTCCAGTTCCGGGGGATCTGATGTCCTCTTCTGGCCTCTATGGTCACCAGGCATACATGTGTTACCCAAGCATTCATGTAAGCACAGCACCCATACACATAAAATAAATACCATCAGGATTATTATTATTATTGTAAAACTTTATGATATATGAGTTTGAGACTAGTTGGGGCTATTGAGAGAGACCATGTCTCAAACAAACAAACCAACCAAACTCTGTCACTGTATCAGCATCTTTTTTTTTTTCAAGACTGAGGAATGACTCAGCTTAACTGGAGCTGGAGTTACAAATGATTGTAAGGCACCATGTGGGTGCTGAGAATCGAACCCAGGCCTCAGCAAGAACAGCAAGTGCTCTAAACCACTGAGTCATTCCCCAGGCCACTGTATCAGCATCTTAGGATGCTCAGCAAGTAAGGGAAGGGCGGACTCAATTCTGCATTTCAGCAGAGAATGCTATATGAAATTATAGACATCATAATTCAGTGCTTTAGAACACTCAATAATTCAAAGCTTTGTGGCCCCAAGCTTCTCCCAAAACCACTGAGATGGAGGGTTTATAATTAACTCTTGGAGAGGGTTATGGCAGGGGGTAGGGGTGGGGTGGGGGTGTCCCTCCTTGAAATTCTTTATTGATAGCTTCCTGTGTTCTTGGTGTCAGAAAAATGTGACATCAGAAAGAGGAAGAGGCCGTGGGGGAAGGGAATGACTGCCCCGTGCACAGCTCACTGCCACCCCACAGGCAGTCTAAAGGAAATGAGCCGTTGTTTGACTTTGTGTCTGCAACAGAAGCATTTGCCAATCACTTGTGGTTTTTCAAGAAGCAGGGAGGCCGTGTGAACCATTTCTGGAGATCTCTTATACTCACCTTTCTTATCAGCGGATAAAAGGGCCTGGTTGGCACTCACAACAACCCTTTGAGGCATTGGATTTGCCTGTTCATTCGCTGACTGTCTGGCCTGTGGGCTGCTCTTCTGTCCGCGAGACTGTGCGTAGAGAAACAAGCTGTACACTGCTCCATACCAAAGTGAAAAGCCATCTGGAGCAGACCTACTGGGTGAAATGGTATTTTGAGTTGTTTGGAGGACTTCTAGATCCTTTTGTACGAGAGGTTTTTCAGGCATGGGGTTCATAAGAGTTGCTGGAAATTTTTTAATTCAGGGCTGATGTAGACCTTCATTCTTTTTGCCGTCTTGTGGGTGTCTGATAGGACTCATGTAGCCAAGGCTGGCCTTGAACCCCTGATCCTCCCTCACCCACCTTCTGAAAGCTGGGATTATCAGCATGCATATCACACACAGCTTTAACGTTTATATTCTTGGGGTGTTCGTTTGGTTTGGTTTTTGAGACAAAGTCTCTGTGTGGTTCTGGCTGGCCTGTATTCTCTATACAGGCCAAGCTGACCTCAGAGTCATAGATCCACCTGCCTTTGTCTCCTGAATGCTGAGGATAAGGTGTATGCCACCATGCCTAGCATGGTATGTGCATTCATATATATATATATATATATGTATATATATGTATATGTATATGTATATGTATATATGTATGTATATATGTATATGTATGTATATGTATATATACATATATAAATGAATGAACCTTTATATAAATTTTATATTATATTTATATATATATAATTTTTAAAAACTATGTGTGCGTTTGCACAGGGGTACGTACATGTGAATGCGGGCACCTGCAGAAGCCAGAAGAGAGCACTGGATACCCCTGGAGCTGGAGTTTCAGGTGGTAGGGAGCGTCTTATCTTCTGCAAGGGTTCTTAACTACTGAGGTCTTTCTAGCTTCATAAGAATTTTTATGACATTTATTTCACTCATGCCAATCCCCACATGCTCCAAAAGATGAAAGGATCTAGCCCGTGAGGCCTCCTGACTTTGGAGTAAGTCTGGCTGTTCTTAAATCAGACCGAGGCGTTCCACCTTGACTCCCTTGCAGTCCTCAATCTTCAACACCTTGGCGAGCAGAAGGGCAGGGCAGGGACTCCACCAGACCCTTCCGAAACAAGGAAGGAGAGCTTAATTAGTAGGTAATTGCCCAGCTGCTTGCAGAGGGAGGCAGTTCTCGCTGACTATAATCACGGCTGTGTTTTGCTCATTGCATTGGCCTGTGAGTTCTCAGCCCTGGCTACTCTGAGTCTCCTGAGATGACAAACCACAGTAGCCCATTCCGCACACCCTTCCCTTGGTGTCTGCTCCAGACCACACAGGAAACACAAGTCGGCTCTAAAGCACGCTAGAGTAACTGTGGCCCAGTCCTGAGAGCCTCCTAAGTCATCAGCAACTCATCCAGGAAAGTGGCACACAGGTGGGCGGCATAGCGGAGCATTTCCACTGGCACAGTGACAGTGACGAGACTCACAGGCCCGCCCTATCCTTGGCTGCCGGGTGCTCCTATCAAAAACCGTACTTTCCGCATGTGGGGCGCTTTGTGGAATCGTCTTGCCTTCCTCATCCTTTGTTACTCTCTTGTATTTAACCGAGTCGTTTTCTTCTCATCCTTAGAGAGTTTCCAGGTTCTCTTCCAATCTTGAAAACCTTGGATTCTACCATGTTAAAATAAAAAAAAAACCTAGGGCTGCGGATGTAGCTCAGCTGGGAGAGATGCTTATACCAAACAGAAGCTCTCAGTTCCATCCCTAGCACCACACAAACCAGGAGATGGGAGGCAGGAGACAGGAGGATCAGAAGTTCAAAGTCAACCTTGAAGTTTATGATTTTTTTTTCTTTCTATGAGACTTTGTCTCTAGGAAGCAAGGGAGGGAGGAAGGGGGAGGGAGGAGAATAAATAAGAAAACTAACATGGAGGCTAGGAAGTCAGATCACTTATCCCACTTATCACGTGGTCCTTGACATCATGGTCTCTGCAGCCTGAACCTGTGCTCTTAGCTCCAAATTTGCCTACCTGACCTCCGGGCAGCTCCTGGGCCAGAGGGAGAAGTGTGAGCAAACTTCAATAAATTAAACCCCAGGAGAGAGCTGCCTAACTCTTGCTCTGTCCAATCGATGGAGTGTGTGTACCTTAAAACTGGGCTGGGAGCCTTCTGTACCCAACAGCGAGTAACCAGCTTGACTCCGGGCTTGGTAAATGAATGAGGAAATGAAGCCTCTGTACAGGGCCATAATGCTCATGAGAAGGGAAGAGAAAGCAGAGAGGCTCAGGACTTGTGTGTGTCTCAAGCTAAATGGCTCTAAAAGGTGAACAGCGCCCGTGCCTGGCAACTACAGGCTCCCAAGTCAGCCACAGCTCTGCCGCCCAGAAGTCCTGCTGCTACGACTTGAAGAATCTCCTGGGCTACTGAGGGAGCAAAGCTGAGGGTCAAGCACCTTGAACAGAGTTGGCTTCCCGACAGGCTTAGACTTCTGCACACTCTGAAAACCGTTCCTAGACTCTTTCTCAGCCCCCGCCAGTTCGATACCCCTCTCTACAAAAAATCTTGTTACTCGATACATTGCTCCCTCCCACCTCCCTGCCGTCCAGTCAAAGGGCCTGCTCTTTCTTTGCAAGAGCTTTTTTCTTTGGAAGGTTGGTGTGGCCCAACACACAGATGTACCCCACAGAGGCCTGATTTTTTTTTTACTTCAGATTTATTGATTTTTTTATGCGTATAGATGTTTTGCTTTCATGTATGCATGTGTACGTGTGCATGCTGCTGCCCTCAGAAGTTAGAAGAGGTTATCAGATCTCTTAGACTTGGAGTTACAGATGACTAGGAGCCACTGTGTGGGAACCAGGAACCTGGATCCTCTGGAAGAGCAAGTGAGTGCTCTTAACCACTGAGCCATCTGTCCACCCCCACCTCCGCAAAATTCTTTTTAAAGTTTTATGTTTGCTTTATGAGGTATATATAAGTGTTAGGTTCCAAAGAAACTTGGGACAAATAGCTGAGGTGCCGCCATGTTCTCTCAGCATCACAGGTACCTGTTGCAGGGTCCTGGCTCCTCTCAGGACTTCTCACCCCCAAGCCCACCCCACCCATCAGGCACATTCTATCTTTAACCTCTCAGGCCCCTGAGTTTCCCTCCCCCGCCCCACCCCCACAGCTTCTCTTTCCTATGTAATCCAGCTGCTTTTGCCTCTTCTCTTGGTCTGTTTGCCCTTTTCCCAACCCCTCTTTCTCTCCTCTCATGTCCCAGGCTATTCTGCTAGTCATGTTCAGCCTGGACTCTCCCAGATGCCACTAGCTATGCTCTCCCTCATGTCTACAATGAAAGCAAGTGACCACTGGGTGCACTGATGGTGGATTGATGGGTGTGTGATTGGATGGCTGGGTGGCTGGGTACATCCATTCATAGATAACGTGAAGTTCCCCAAGAGAACCACATCTATCTTAAAGATTCTGTACACAGATGAACTGAGCAAAGGGTCTCCTCTGACTATTCCAATCTCTGACTCGATATGGCCATAAGGAAATCAGGTATTGAGTTCATACCTAGACGCGGTCATATCCCCATTTTCATCCAAGAAACACCAGGGACCCAGGGCCTCCTAAAGACAAGGGTCCTGTCACTAAAGCTAAATTCCATTGTGTCTTAGTCAGGGTTGGGGAGGAAAGGGTTTATTCAGCTTACATTCCACATTGCTGTTCATCACCGAAGGTTATAAAGACAGGAACTTAGAGGCAAGAACTGACGCAGAGGCCATGGAGGAATGCAGTTGCAGCTTACTGGATTGCTTGCTGCTTTTTATTAAGATTTATTTATTAGCTCAGGCACGAAAGAAGAAAGTATCAGATCTCATTACAGATAGTTCTGGGATTTGAACTCAGGACCTCTAGGAAGAGCAGTCAGTGCTCTTAACGGCTGAGCCATCTCTCCAGCCCCAATTGCTTGCTTTCTTATAGAACTCAAGACCACCAACTCAGGGATGGCACCACCCACAATGAGCTGGGCCCTCCCCCTTGATCACTCATTGAGAACATGCCTTACAGCTGGGTCTCATGGAGGCATTTCCTCAAGGGAGGCGCCTTTCTCTGTGATAACTCAAGTTGACGCACAAAATCAGCCAGTATACTTTCCTCTCCTTATCTTATTTTTGAGACAGGGTCTTGCTAATTTGCCAAAGCTCATCTTGAATGTGGGCTCCTCTTGCTTGACTCCTTGAGGAGCTGGGGTTCTAGGTTGGTGCCCCTACACCCCAGCTAGCTCTACTCCTTGAGCAATCACCTAAGGTCTCTCAGTACCTCAGCCTGGAAAGAGAAAACATTGACATGGTGTTTAGCAGTTCCCCATGCACACAGCTAACTGACGATGGTTTGTTGTCGCTGCTGTTTTGAAGTAGAAACGTAAGGTTCTTTGGAAAGTCGGTTGGATGGCGTTTTGCTGGGGCGAACACATGAAGGAATGTTTCGTTAAAGTGGACACAGGTGTGAAAGGCTCAGGCCGACTCATGAAGAAACGTTTGGCTTCGGTAGACACTGGACAGAGAATGTTCTGCTAAGGCAAAGCACATGAAAGGACATGTGATAAGTGATTGTTGGCTAACAATGTATGGTCTGCCTTACACTTTTCATAGTTGAGCTCCATTTGTCGGGACTCCATGGAGAGAAAAAACCTGGTGGTGTGCTGCCACTTCTGCAGACTCAGGCCGGTTGGATGCACATGCTGAGGCAGGACACGTGAGGTTTAAATAGGACTCCATGGAGTGATGGAGACAGAGCTTGGCTTGTTGGTACAGCTAGCTGTGCAATGCTTGTGAGTCTCAAGTCTTTGCTGATCTTCACTTTGCTGAGAGAAGCACAGCCAAGAATTTCTCCTTTTATCCCTCCTGGTCCCTCCTGGCTGAGGCCTGGCTGTCTCTGCTAGGTTGTGTCACTGCTTTTGCTAACCCAACTCTACGGAACTGGACTGTTGGTGTATCCGTGAAGTGTTTTTGAGTGGATCGAGGGCTGGAGAGATGGCTCAGTGGTTAAAAGCACTGACTGTTCTTCCAGAGGTCCTGAGTTCAATTCCCAGCAACCACATGGTGGCTCACAGCCATCTATAATGGGATCTGATGCCCTCTTCTGGTGTGTCTGAAGACAGCTACAGTGTGTTCATATAAAATAAATAAATAAATCTTTGAGTGGGTCGAGCTGCCGCTGCTGATCTGTGAATTGAACTGCTGATTTCCAAACTACACAGACAGGAGTTGCTCCAAAGACCCTTTCTTTTCTTTTCTTTTCTTTTTTTTTTTTTTTTTTTTTTTTGGAGCTGGGAACCGAACCCAGGGCCTTGTGCTTGCTAGGCAAGCGCTCTACCACTGAGCTAAATCCCCAGCCCCCCCAAAGACCCTTTCTAAACAGGTCCACTTCCCCCATATCATTTCTTTTCTACTACCTCTGGTAGTAGGCTACAAGGGAGAGTAAAACTTTTAAGAACCATCATAAAAATAAGGTTTAGAATAATTAAGGTCACACTGTTTGGTTGTTTTTTTCTTAATTTCAGATTATTAGTGCTGGGTTTCCAAGGCCAAACTTAATATCCTAGTTTCCTTCTTACCACATTTGAGTCAGAGATTGGAATAGCCAGAAGAGATCCTCTATTCAGTTCATCCATGTGCAGAATCTTAAGATAGATGTGGCCGTCCTGGGGAACTTTAGCTCATTGTTACTTTATCTATGAAGAGACTTACCCAGCCACCCAATCATCCAGCCAGGCACTCACCAATCCATCAACCCACCCGGAAGTCACCGTCCTGGTTACTGGAATTTGGTAAAATCAAATAATAAATCCCAAAACAAATAGAAAAGATCTGCAGTTCTTCATTTTCTTTGTGAACATTTATTATTATACCCGAAGAGAGGAAAGATATTCCACCCTCTCCCGCCCGAAGTGTATTTGCCTTTCAAAGAACAAGCTTATCTCAAGGCTCTCCTCACTGCTCAAAAGGCTTTTAAATTCTTTTTAATAGCTTGAGTGTTGTCAAATCCTGGGCATTTTTTAGGTTGGGGAGGATGATTGGGAAATGGCTGAACGCCACTCACACTCACATCTGGTGAAAGCAGCCCCAAGGGAGATTAATTCTGTGTGGGGCTGGTAAGGAATCCCAGGTCTTCCTGACAGCACCTAAGGATGGCAGAGCATGACTGTGCTGCAGCCTGGTTCTGCATGCACACATGCACCTCATATGCACACATGCCACACCATGCAAGGCATGCACACATGCACCTCATATGCACATGCCCACACGCCACACCGTGCAAGGCTCACCGACTCCCGGGTGCTATGGATGGCAGTGGTTTACAGTGTGTGTACAACGCTTTCTGCTCTCATAGGAACATGAGACGTTAACTATGGAAAGCAAAGACTTGCCTGGCATCTGTGAGATCATGGGTTCCATTCCAAGCACAAACAAACAACCACAAAATTATTGTTTACGTTACTGACATGAGTTTCAGCTTTAAAAAATTATTAAACAGGGAGGGCTGGAATGTTGACCCAGCAGTGATGAACACTAGCTGTTCCTCCAGAAGATCTAGGTTCAGTTCTCAGAACCCACATAGCAGCTGACAACCAACCATAACTCCAGGTCATTGGGACTTGACCTCCGAGGCAGCTAGTACACACTGGGTGCCCATGCATACATGCAGGCAAAACCCTCAGACACATAATATAAAAATAAATAAAACTTCTGGGGAGAGGCATTTCGAGATAGGGATGTTCTGTTTAGCCCTGGTTATCCTGAATCTTGCTTTGTAGACCAGGCTGGTCTTAGACTCAGAGATCAGCCTCCTGTGCACACCTATCTCATTAGATGATGACTTTCACATCATCGCTAATAAATACAAAAATTATATGTGTACCAAAGAATAGTTTTGAAATCAATTTCTCTATGGTTTATCATCAGACAGTGATTTTTAAAAAATCTGTTTTGTGGAGCTGGAGAGATGGCTCAGTGGTTAAGAGCACTGCCTGCTCTTCCAGAGGTCCTGAGTTCAATTCTCAGCAACCACATGGTGGCTCACAACCATCTGTAATGGGATCTGATGCCCTCTTCTGGTGTGTCTGAAGACAGCTACAGCATATTCATATTCATATATATATATAATTTTTAAAAAAAACAACTCTGTTTTAGAGTCAAATTAAAATTTCTCAGGTGAAATGAAGTCACAAGTGGAAAAAACCTGAGAAGCCTGATCTGATCTGATCTACAGAAAGTGTTGACAGAGGAGCCAGGAGGCCACTTTCCCAGTCAGGAGAGACAGCTCTGAGCTCCAAAGAGCTGAGTCCAGCGCCTTGCCCTGTCTACCTTCTGCCTCCTTTCCTTCCCCACCTTCATTCTCTGATGTGCGTTCTGGCAAGAGGCCATTAGATAGCTTTAACACAGGAATTCAGTTGATTGTCATCAGGCATTTGAATAGCATACTTGTCTCTCATCTAAGGAGAGCTGGAAGCAACCTGTCTCTAGTCGCTCCCACACTGTGACGTCACAGCTATTTCCTACCCTAAAACCGTGTTCCATAAATTTTTGTGATTCCCCAGATAGTTATTAAGGTCTGTTATGTGCTAGACATTACACTGTCCTTCTGTGGGAGTGTTATGTGACAAAACTTTTTCTGAGGCGTTGCAACATACACATCATTCACCCCAAGTAGGGATCTCACAACAGACTGAAGTATGGGTATCAGCTAAGTACAGCTTGGTAAAACTATAAGTTTTACTGGGGTTACTTTCAGGAGCAGAAATGACTCAAAGACATCTGTATCACCAAAGACCACCCCAACATGGGTGACAGGTCACAAAAGCTGAAAACCTTGAGCTCTACAGGTTGGAGAGTGTCCTTTCCAGGTGACTCTGGTCTAAACCTTGACCGAGTAGTTCTGTTGGTTTCTGTTTCTTCTAGGCAGCTCTGCCCACCTCATAGTCTTCTTTGCAGCTTGGTTTGTTTATCCTGAGAGGAAGGGGCTAGTGAATCTGGTCCGTTTCAGGGACTTCCTGAAGCTGTTCCTGTTTGAGGAGATTCTGTGTGCGGTGAAATGTTTCAATCTCAGAGGAAACTGTTACCTAAAACAGAAACAAAAAAGCATTATGCTCTGGTTCTGACATTGACCCTGTGGATTTTACTGTGAACAGCAAAATCTTAGTTTCATTCTAGACAAGGGAAGCAGATGTCTTTGATAGTTGAGGTGGAGGGCAGAGCATAGGGAACTCACCACACGCACAGTTGAGCAAGCCTTTGGAGGCAAAGGGCTCTACCCAGAGCTTTTTGCTTTGTTTCGTTAGATTTTTAAAAATTATTTTTTAAAAATTTATTTATTTATATGAGTACACTGTCACTTTCTTCAGTCACACCAGAAGAGGGCACATCACAGATGGTTGTGGTTGCTGGGAATTGAACTCAGGACCTCTGGAAGAGCAGTCGGTACTCTTAACTGTTGAGCCATCTCTCCAGTCCTTAAAAATGATTTTATGTGTATGAAAGCTTCCGTGTGTGTGTGTGTGTGTGTGTGTGTGTGTACCTGATACCTGATGCCCTGATAGGTCGAAAGAGAGAGTTAAATACCCTGGGACTGGAGTTACCAAAAGTTTTAAGCTACCATGTCAGTGCTAGGAATTGAACTCAGGTTCTTCAGCAGAGCAGCAAGTTTTCTTTACTGCTGAGACAACTCTCCAGCTCCCAACCAGAGCTTTTATAGTGAGGGGAGATTAGAAAGCTGAAGAGGGAGAGAAATTATCAGGAACAGAAGACAGCATTAGGAAGGCAAGCCTATGATCAATATTAGTTTCTGGATTGCACATTTTCACCTGGCCATTCCTTACAAGTCGTGGTTTGAATGGGAATGACCCCCATTTGGCTCATGTTTGAATGTTTGGTCCCTAATTGGTAGAACTGTTTAAGAAGGATTAAGAGGTGTGGCCTTAACACTGCAGTGATGGCACACACCTTTAATCCCAGCAATGGGGGAGTCAGAGACAAGTAGATCTCTGAATTCAAGATCTCTAGCGAGTTCTGGAAAACCAGGAGCAACCAGGAGCTACATCAAGAAATCCTGACTCAAAAAAAAAAAAAAAGGAAATGTGTCACAGTAGGTAAGCCTCGAGGTTGCAAGCGCCCATGTCAGACCCAGTCTCACCTGCCCCCACCCCTGCCCCCTCTCTCAGCCACTGCTCCAGCAACATGCTTGCCTATCAGCTGCCTTGCCTTCCACCATGATGGACATGGACTCACCCTTTGAAGCAGGAAGCAAGCACCCTAATAAATGCTTTCTTTTATAAGTAAATTTGAGGGTTGGAGAGATGGCTCAGTGGTTAAGAGCACTGACTGCTCTTCCAGAGGTTCTGAGTTCATATTCCCAGCAACCACATGGTGGCTCACAACCATCTGTAATGGGATCTGATGCCCTCTTTTGGTGTGTCTGAAGATACCTACAGTGTACATTGAATACATTGAATAAATAATATTTAAAATAAGAATGAGTAGGTTTGGTCATGGTGTCTCTTCCCAGCAGTAGAAAAGTAACCACAGCACAGGTTATTTTGACAAGGACTCAGACTTGGTCTCTAAGGGAAGGCCTCCTCCAAATCTTGTAGCCTGATAACTATATGGAGGTTTGTTTGGTTATGAGTGGCAGAGACTCCAACTAAACCAAGAAGGAACTTGTCCAAGTGTGGAGGCATTGTCACGTGGAGTTTGGCACAACGGGTGCTGGGGTCTCTGAGGCAGAGCAAGTCCCCTGTCTCCATTGTCTAGAGATTCACTCTTCCGGCTGACTCGGGTTGAGAAGCAAGGAAGGCAGCCTTAGTTGCTCATCTTAGTAACCCTGTAGGAAGAGGCGACATTTCCCTTTGGTTTTCCTCCTTTTTTTTTTTTTTTTTTTTTTTTTTTTTTTTTGGTTCTTTTTTTCGGAGCTGGGGATCGAACCCAGGGCCTTGCGCTTCCTAGGCAAGCGCTCTACCACTGAGCTAAATCCCCAACCCCTTTGGTTTTCCTCCTTAGCTAACCCTTCTCCACTCCTGTACCAAAAGGATGTGGTGAAGACTGATTGCTGGGTCTGGGGAGATTGCTGGGTGGTTAAGGATGCTTACTTCTTTTCCAACAGACTGAGTTCAGCTCCCATCCCCAAAATGGCAGCTCACAACTGTAACTCTCGCTGCAGGAAGGCCAATGCCTGCAGGTGCCTGCACAACCCTCCAAGGGATCCAGTAGTCTCTGGCCTGTGTGGACGCCTGTAAGACTCACAGGTGGTGCACATACTGTCATGCAAGCACATGCACACACATAAATAAAAGTAAATCTTTTAAGAAAAAATTGCTATCAACTTGACAGCATTTAGAGACTTCTATGTGTATCTGTAAAGGGGTTTCTAGATTGGGGTAGCTGAGTTTAGGCGGGAAGATCCACCCTGAGTGGTGCCATCCCATAGACTGAGGTCATGAACTAGGGAAAAATGAGAAAGCAAGTGGAATACCATCTTTCCTCTCTGTCTGCTTCCTGGGTGCAGGGGCAGTGTTTTCCTCTAACTATAAATTCATATAAACCCTCCATGGTCCATTTTCTCAAGTATTTTACAAGCAGGGAGAATACACCTAAAACAGCAGGCTAAATAGAACCCCCGATGGAGTCCCTAAGCTGTCTGTCCTGAGAAGTCCTGTTGAGTTATTCTGGACGTCATCCCTGTTACAGACATTGTAGACAGACACTGGTCCCTGCTTCCTTGCAAAGCTGGTAGCTAAAGTCTACTTTCAGGGAGACATTAAACTGCCAGGAGAACCTAGGCACCTGCCATAGGCCACTGCAGAAGAGCTGGCCTCTGGACCAGCTTTCCAAGGAGATGTGGTGTCAGGATAGGCATAAGATGGGAAGAGGAGGTAAGCCTTGTGTGGTGTTTGAATAGGAACGACCCCCATAGATTCAAATGTCTGAATGCCTGGCCCACAGGGAGTGGCATTATTAGAAGGTATGGCCTTATTGGAGGCGATGTGGCATTGTTAGAGGAAGTGTGTCACTGTGGAGGCTGGGTTTTAAGGTCTTAAATGCTCAAGCTATGCCCAGTTTGAAACATATCCAGTCTCCTTGCTGCCTTCAGATCGAGATGTAGAACTCTCAGCGACTTCTCCAGCACATGTCTGCTTGCACACTGCCATATTTCCCAGTGATAATGAATTAAACCCCAGAACCTGTAAGCCAACCCAAATTAAATGCTTTCCTTTACAAGGGTTGCCTTGGTCATGGCGCCTCTTCACAGTAATAGAAACCCTAAGACAGCTGATCCCACCTGGCAAAATCCACTAAATGGGTTTGGTAATCAGCCCGTGAGCAGAGCAGGGTGCCTACCACCAGCCAGAGTTCACTTTAGAGGAGTTCAGAGTCTGGAGACTTCTGAACTGTAGGTGTTACTCTCAGAGAGGCAAACTTTCAGAACCTACATTGCCAAGAGCTTGTCCTGAGGGATGAGGGGAGGGGTTTTCTGGCTGCACACCTCTGCTTTTGCATCTCACTGGACCGAGAGCTCTGGATGATTGTCTGGATGATGGTGGCAGCTTTCGAGCACTTCAGATAGAAGTGCAGAGGAAAGCATGAGGCACTGATGATGACGACAACATCCTGTGACCCCATTGTAGCCACTGGCCACAGATGACTGTGGAGCAGTTAAAATGTGGCTTAGTGGCACACACCTGCATTCCCAGCACTTAGGAAGCAGATCTGGAATATCTCCGGGTTTGAGGCCAGTCAGGGCTACATAATGAGATCCTATCTATCATCTAAAGAAACAAAACTAACACCTATAATCCCAACACGTGGGATAAGTCCAAGGATGGGTATTCCTTCCTTGGAGCCCCTCCCCCCATTCTTTTCCTTAATAAATATATATAAAAGATAAAAGAAAACGTCAACCATCAGGACCAGTGGTATGGTGCAGTGGGTAAAGGAGTTTGCCATCCCTGGAACCAGAATTATTAATTAATTAATAAAAAAGACAGGGTCTTACACCTAGCCCTGCCTGGCCTTGAACTCATAGACATCTACCTGCCTCTGATTCCTGAATGCTAGGATTAAAGACCTGTGCCACCACAACTAGCTAGAAAAACTTTTAAAGAAAATACAATATGTAGGAGCTGGTTCAGCACATCAAAATGCTTCCTGTGCAAGCCTGTCAACCCGAGTTTAATCCCCAGAACCCACGTGAAAATTAGCAATGCACAACATAGTAAAACAACAAGAGAGACCTTGTCTTAAAGCAAAATAGAGGGAGAAAACCAAAGAGGAAAGAACCAAGCAGAACACACATGCGTGTGCATGCACACATGTACACACACACACACACACACACGCACACAACTTTTAAATAAATAAATAGTAAACTTTGACTATATACTCACTAGTTTGAGTCCAGCTTGGACCTTGTCTCAATAAAATTTAAACCTAACACATAAAGGAATGCATACACACACACACATGCACATGCACACACAAATCACATGCACAAATGCGTGCATGCATACACAGAGGAACGTGATTAGTACAACTAAGGAGCTGGATTTGTCTTTATATTTAATTAAAATTAATAGCAATGCACACACGGTTTCAGAAGTCATGACCAGCGAGTGACTACATAGTAGGCTCTAATTCTCAGGCAACATCCTTCCTCCATTCACCTCCAGGCCTCAAAAGGAAAAAAGTCAGATAAATTGGAGCACAACACCCTAATTGGTGGTTGGTGACAGGAAAGGCCGATGGTGGGACTGGGAAACAAGGAAGACCCCTGGAGTTAACTTCCTTCCTAGAGACAGACAGCAGCTGCCGAGCCCTGGCAACGGTCTCCCCATCCCACAGCTACTTACTGCCTATGGAAAGGACTTGACCAAAAGTCATCTGAGGCTACCAGGTGGCCATAAAGTCACTGTCCAGTGAGGAAGGAAATAACTCCCACCTCTCCCAAAAGCCCCAGAGGGAACGCAACCCTCCTCCACCACGAGTTTGGAGACCTCCATATCCCGTACTTGTCCCTCACTGCGGAAAGTATCTTATGTGGTGATGGAGGACATCGGGTCACATGCCCATTAAGACAAGACCCTGCAGGATGTGGGTTCTACAAGTGTCGATTGCATGCTTTCCAGGACATTGGAGAAAAAGTGGAACTTATATAATTTCCTGTCCAAGAACAAGCTCTCACCTCACACAGTGGGAAACTATCCAGCTGGATAGCGGAGGCTTTGCTCACAGTCTCCAGTCCTGAAAGGGATCTGCCTTGTTCCCACAGCCAGGGCTTAAGTAACAGGCTCCTGACAACCCAGGAGACCCAAGCTAGCCCTGCACATGAACACCAAGGTACAGGCTCATGTTTTGTCTTGTTATTTTAAATTTAAACTTTAATTTTAACTTAAACGAAATTAAAATTTGAGGGCCAGGCATGCATGCCTTTACTCCCAGCCCTGAGGAGGCAGAGGCAGCATTCTGTGAGTTTGAGACCAGTCTGGTCTACATAGTGAGTTCATAGGACAGCCAGAACTATTATTATAAAGAGGCCCTGTTTCGAAAACAAACAAGCAAAAGTTTGTTTTAATTTGAACATAATTTTTTTTAATTCTAAAAATTGAATTCATGGGAAAAGAAGTAGAATGATTGATTATGCCACAATAACCTTGAACTTTGCTCCTCCTGTCTCTACCTCCCTAGTGCCTGCATTACAACCATCTCCATGACACCTGGTTTAAACAGTACTTGGGCTTCCTGACTGGAAGTTAAGCCACATCCCCAGCTCCTGAGTGTCGTTTTAGAATAGCAAACTGAGCTTGCACTCCCACACGAATTACAGCAGAATTCACAACAGCCCAGAGAAGGAGACAGTCCAAACACACATGGCTGTACATGCAACTTCTGTTGAAATGAAGAAAATTGTGTGGGTGCACCATGGGAGAGCGTTGGGGACATTATCCTACATGAAATACACCAGTCACAGAAGACAAATGTTTTAGGATCCCATCTGGATGAAGTACAGAAGCAGCCAGACTCGGAGGAGCAGAAAGTGGGATGTTTTCCCAGAGTTGCTGGGAAGTAGACACGGGATTTTAGCCCTCCACCAGTTCCAGTAGCGTGTACTGGAAAACATTCTAGAACTCTGCTGTACAGTAATGGAAATAGTTAACACTACTGAACTGTACACCAGATAGTTAAAATGGTAAACTATGGGGGTTTTTTTGTTTGTTTGTTGTTTGTTTTCTGAGACAGGGTTTCTCTGTATAGCTCTGTCTGTTCTGGAACTCACTATGTAGACCAGCCTGGCCTCGAACTCAGAGATCTGCCTGCCTCTGCCTCCCAAGTGCTGGAATCACCACACCCAGCTATGTTATTTTTATCACAATTTTAAAATGTTAAATAAAACTAAAAACAAAACTGTTAAACAAAAATAAATTGAGTTTTTTACATTCCTATTAGGAAAATATAGTCATTGGAAAAGCATTTATTATAAGTCTTATGAAGGTAAAATGCATCTAACTTAAACATGATATTATAGGAGTTGAAAAGAGTAGCAGCGAGCAGCCCCTTGCCTCTCCCAGGACATCCAGGGTCTCACTGAGTTTAGATGGACATCATCCGGTCACTAAGAAATGTGTGGCTTACCACCTTCAGATACTGAAGAATGATGAGGCTTTAGATCCAGCTTTCACCCTTCTCACCACCCTCTTGCCTTTATTTTATTTTTGTTGTTGTTTTGAAACAGGGTCTCTTTCTATTATATACTTCTGGCTATCCTGGTTCTCACTCTGTAGACCAGGCTAGCCTCAAACTCATAGAGAGCCACCTGCCTCTGCCTTGAAATCATAGGATTTAAGATGGGTGCTGCCATGCCTAGACCGCCATTTTATTTTTGTCCTTTATGTTTTCATTGCTCTCGGTTACTCTCTCTCATCCCCTTCCCACTTCCTCTGAACCCCCCCCCACGTATTTTTTCAAGGAGCCCCCTCTTCTGCTGTTATGCCTCTGTGTGTATTTCTATGTGTGACCCACTGAGTTTAATTAGAATTGTCTATATGAATACTCTGGGAAGGGTTGTTGTTTACTGGTTGGTTGGTTGGTTGGTTGGTTGGTTGGTTGGTTGGTTGGTTGGAGACAGAGTTCTCATGTAACCCAGGCTGGCCTTGAACTTCTGATCCTCCTGTTTCCACCTTCCTAGTGCTGGGTATGTATGGGCTACCATGCCTGCTTTATGTGATGTTGCAGACAGAGCCCAGAGCTTCACGTATGCTTCTCTACCAATTGACCAACCTTTCTATTCCTCACTCTCTTTCTTTTCAAACGTGTATTAAAATTTTTTACATGTATGAGTGTTTTTGCCTGCATGTATGTATGCCTGTGTACCCTGCCTGAGTACTTGCTACCTACAGATGCTAGAAGGCGCCAGATCTCCTGCAACTGAAGTTACAGACCTTTGTGAGCTACCTGGCGGATGCAGGAGCCAGACCCAGGTCCTCAGGAAGAACAAAGTGGGTTCACCCTCGGAGCCATTTCTCCGGCCCCAACACTATTTTGAGTGATTATAATGTGCAGTTTTTTATTGTCATTGTAAACAGCGTGTGGGTACCACACTTGACGGTGGTTGGATCTTTTCTTAACGGCCTCCTCACTTACAAAGTGAGAGCGCTTACCTCTGCGCCCAAAGTGCTGCGATGACAAACATGTACAACCAAGGCCAGTTTATGCATTTCTGAGGACCCAACCCAGGATTCCTTGCATGACACCAAACCCTCTACCAACAGAGGGACAGCCCAAATCCTGCTAACTTGTCAGTTGGGTATCTACATCTATACGCTTACAGTTGGTCACATTTCATTCTATCTACGCCGTGAACAATAGATGAATTTTTGAAATTTAAAAGCATAGTATTTACCTAAGAGCGAACGACTCTGTCAGTGTCGTTCCCCCTCTGTGGATCCGATGCCAGGACCTGTTCTTCTATCAGGTGCGGGGAGCAGCTGCCTCTATAGCCGTTTGATGAAGGTAAGGGGTGGGTGTTTAATTTACCCAGATTCTTCATGGGGAAAACAACCATAAAATCAAGGCCGAGATTATAGACAATTCCTTCCTAAACAAAATGCTGCAGTGTGGGACGGTCCCTTGTGATCCACCCAAATAAAAGTTCGCCATCTTTCTCTAATTAGCAGTTCCTTCCTTGGCTGCTAAGTAAACTCCACACACTTACTGCTGGGAGGGCCGCCCGTCTTATCAGATCGCTGCCTTCCTGCCTGTCAGGAAGGGTGAACCAGCTCTGAAGCACAGAATACCAGGGGCACCGGGCAGGTGGAGCCAAGCAGGGCCACAACAGGGAAGCAGCTCTTCCCTGGTTTCCCAGCATGCTAGACAGCCCTGCCGGGAAGGGCAGCGAGCAGCCGCCAACCTTGCTTCCACTCCCATCAGAGCCAGCACAGCTGTCCTGTCATTTGCAGTCGTGGCAAAGCCTGAAATACCACTGTGTTTCCACGTGTGCCACAGGGAGCTAGCTCAACGCATCCTGCAGGCCTCCACCTGCCCAGAGCCAGTGAGGGAGGGGGATGGGTGGTCAAAAGGAAAGCAAGGAGATCTTGGGAGTCAAGGGATGTGCTCTCATCTGTTACTAAATTCTGGTGGGGTCGCCTCGGCTGGGGAATGCTCGCTTGTTCAGCCCTTGCTTTCCGGTCTCTGCTGCATGTATAAATGTTTTTACTCTGTGTCTTCTGGTCTCTGCTCTATGCTCCCTGCCTGCACATGACAGGCCCCAGGTGTCTGCTGACCAAAGGAAACACTGGGAAACACCCAGGTGCTTGGATTTTCAGACCCCTCTCTTTTCAGCAGGTCTGTAACTGTTCCCTGTCCTTCTGTCAAGGCAGCCACAGTTCACCAACTCCAGCAGAAAAGCTAAGATACCTGGGAAGTTGTCTCTTTTCCTCCAAAGCAAGGGTCTTTGGGTTAGTATTGGGTATTAGGACACCCTGATGCCCTCCAGTACCTGCAGTCATGCCCATCAGACTTCTGGGTATAGAAATTAAAAAAAGGGGGCTGGACAGATGGCTCAGAGGTTGGGGCCACTGGCTGCTCTTCCAGAGGTCCCAGGTTCAATTCCTAGCACCCACATAGCAGTTCACAACTGTCTGCAACTTCAGGATCTGACACCCTCACACACGCAGGCAAAGCACCAATATATACTGTCTTAGTTAGGGTTTTACTGCTCTGAACAGACACCATGACCAAGGCAACTCTTACAAATGACAACATTTAATTGGGGATAGCTTACAGGTTCAGAGATTCAGTCCATTATCATCAGAGTGAGAGCATGGCAGCGTCCAGGCAGAGCTGAGAGTTCTACATCTTCATCTGAAGGCTGCTAGAAGAAGACTGGCTTCCAGGCAGCAAGGATGAGGGTCTTAGAGCCTACACCCACAGTGACACACTTCCTCCAACAAGGACACATCTCCAAATAGTACCACTCCCTAGGCCAAGCATTCAAACTACCACACACATAAAATAAATAATTATATTTTTAAAAAGAGTTTTAAAAAATGTGGCCAAATGGTGGTGGCACACACCTTTAAACCCAGCACTCGGGAGGTCAGCCTGGTCCCCAGGACAGCCAGTTGGGCCACAGAGAGAGACCCCCACCTTGAAAACCCCCCAAAAAGGGAAAAAAGAAAAAGAACAAAGACTCAGAAACAGAAAAGCTGATACCGGATGGTAGGATCTTTGGACACGGAAACAGTATAAACGAAACCAAGTTGCATGTCACCAGTGCGCCTAGCTGGTCTCTTCTGCAGACTCTTCAACTATAGCTGGTCCCCTCAGGCTTCCTATTAATTTCCTGAAGGGGATAAAATTTGATGACTTCCATAAATCACAGTCCTGTTTTCAAAAGACCTTATGTGCAAATGTCTTGGCCTTGTGTTTGGTGGGCTAGCAGGCATGAGAGCCCAGGTACTGTTATATCCCACCTACGACTGGTGTCATTGTCTTACTAAAGGACTCTTAGTGGTAGCCACAATCTATGAAGTCTCTCCTACTGCCCATGTCATATCCTGGCCTCATGGTTTGGTTTGTCTTTGGATAAGGCTGAGAGACTCTGGATGTTTACCCAAGTGAGCACAAGGGCAGGGGCAAAAGGAAAACCAACCCACGAATCAGCTTGAATGGGCAGCAGGCCAAGTTAGTCTTGGATTATAGTCTTGGCCCAAACATCTCTCAAATGATTAACGTGTCTGCGTGCAGAGCCTAGCATAGTCTGTGTTGGAAGCAACCTAGGCTGTAATGACAGCCCGCACACTGTGGCGTTATCTCAAATGAGACAACTAGAAATTTAAGTATATGTTCCTTAGCTTCGGGACCTCTAAGCTCCGTGATTTTTAAGTTAGATGGGTATAAATGAAACCAGGGTGTCTGTTTGTGTTTGGTGACATTGCCCTGTCATTGTTATTATCACGCACGCAGCCATCTCAAACCCTGGTAACTTGGGTTTGCCTTAGTGAAAAGAGTCTTCCACTCCATGAACATCTGACTTTCTGATGCAATGTTGGGTTTTATGACAAGTTGTTAAGAGGAAGGACGACAGAAACATATCTTGCTTTTCTGCTTGTTTGGTTTTTGGATTTTGAGACAGGATTTCTCTGTAGCCCTGGCTGTCCTCAAACTCTCTCTGGCCTCTCTCAGGCTGGCCTCTAATTTACAGAGATCCACCTACCTCTACCCCCACCCCCTGAGTGCTGGGATTAAAGATGTTTGTCGCCTCCACCACCACCCAGCTACATGTCATGCTTTTAACAGGAAGCACATTAAGGGTCTAGAGTCTGTCTTCTGTGCCCCGGGGTGGTCACTACTTCAGTGTACATTTTATAATACTTAGAGTACCAATGTCAAAGTCACATTTACAGGGAAATAGCAAAAAAACGTTTTCAAAATAGAATAAATGTGTCATCTGTTGAGAACTGGTTACATAAATGATGTGTGAACTTCCACAGAATGCAATTCAATGTGGCAGAAAACAACGAGGAAACCCTTTGGTCCTTCTGATCTGAATTATTCTCTGAGAATCATGGTGAACGAGGGAAAGGCACTGAAGAGTTTATAGTTTATCATCATCTATAGAAAAGGGAAGAACAGTAGTTATGTCCTGTGTGTGTGAAAATATCTCCAATTAGAAATACGAAAATTGCTGGATGGTGGTGGCCTGCGTCTTTAATCCCAGCACTCAGGAAGAGTGTGTCTCTTGGTGATCCTGGCTGACCGGGAGTTGTAGCTCAGTGCCACTGCCCAACTTCACAAAAGAAACTACAGTTGTGCATGTATTTTAAAAAGTATATTGTTGGGCTGGAGACGTGGCTGAGCAGTTAAGAGCGCTCGGTGCTCTTACAGAGAACCTGGGTTCAGTTCCCAGCACCAGCTCAGTGGCTCACAACCATCTGCAATTCCAGTCACAGAGGTTCCGACACACTCTTCTGGCCTCTCGGTTCACTGTACCCACATGGTACACAGACATAAATGAAGGCAAAACACCCATACTCATAAAATAAAAATAAATGAAATCTTTTTAAAATTACTATTTGACAATTTCAAATGCATGTATATAAGGTGTTGTGGTTCTTTTCACCTTTATTATTGCCTCACTTCCCTCCCACAGAACCCCCTCTTCACAGCAAGCTCCCTCCCGTCCTTTGTGTGTTTCGAGTCACTGGGTTTGACCAGGATTGCTTGCATGAGCACAGGTGGGAGGTTACTGAATGAGAGTACCTTACCAGTGGTCACACAGCTAAAGAAAATGACTCCCCTCCATAGCAACCATCAATTGTCAGTAGCTCCTGGGGGAGGGTTAGGGCTTCATGAGTCCCTTCTTCCATGACTGTTGACAGGATTGAGCATGCGTAGGCCTTATACCCACAGCCATAGCCATGGATGCATGCACGCAATGACTCATTTGCACCCCTGATTTTTATGGTTTTCTGCCCCCACTTTCTTGTTGTCCCCTAAGCCTTGGAGAAGAATGTCTTAATTACTTTTCTTTTAAAAATATTTTTAGGGGTTGGAGAGATGGCTCAGTGGTTAAAAGCCCTGACTGCTCTCCCAGAGGTCCTGAGTTCAATTCCCAGCAACCACATGGTGGCTCACAACCATCTGTAATGAGATCTGATGCCCTCTTCTGGTGTGTCTGAAGACAGTGACATTGTACCCACATACATGAAATAAATCTTTTTTAAAATTTAAAATTATTTAATTATTAATTAATCTTTAATGTATGGGTGCTCTGACTGCATGTACACCTGCCTGCCAGAAGAGGCCATTAGACCCCTTGGAAGATGGTCAGGAGCCACCATGTGATTGCTGGCAATTGAATTCAGGACCATTGGAAGAGTAGCCAGTGTTCTTAACTATTTAGCTATCTCATCAGCCCTTAGTTAATTTTCTATTGCTGTGAAGAGACACCAGGACTGAGGCAACTTATAGAAAGAAGAGTTTATATGGGGCTTACAATTTCAGAGGGTTAAGATCCATGACCAGCATGGCAGGCCGCATGGTGCCAGGCAGACAGGAATGATGCTGGAGCAGTCAGTCACCTAGGGCTTGAGAGGCAACCATGTGGCAGAGAGAGAGAGAGAGAAGGACTCAGAATGGCAGGAGTCCACCCCTCAGGGGCACACCTCTTCCATCAAAGCCAGACTTCCTAATCCTTTCTAAACAATTCCACCAACTGGGAACCAATTATCCGACCAAATATATGAGTCTATAGGGTCCATTCTCCCTCAAACCTCCACAGAGGGTGATATCAATGTTTTGCTTAGGACTAGGCATTCAACAGTCACTAATTCTTGGCAACTTGACCAGTTGCAGGAATTTTCATTAACCATCACCCAGGGGCTGGAGAGATGGCTCAGTGGTTAAGAGCATTGGCTGTTCTTCCAGAGGTCCTGAGATCAATTCCCAACAACCACATAGTGGCTTACAACCATCTATAATGAGGTCTGGTGCCCCCTTCTGGTGTGCAGGCAAACATGCAGGCAGAACATTGTGAACATAATAAATAAATCTTTAAACAAACAAACAAGAAAAACCCATCACCCAGTACAAAGAGAAGCTTCCCTGGCCGAGGCTGAGAGCAGCACTAATCTGCGGGTCTAATAAACATTTAGAAGGCAGCTCACCATCATGTAGGTCCTCTCCCTACACAGAGCATAGAGCCTCCCCAAGCCTTCTGACAGGTTAGCAGTAATCACATCCCCAAGTTTAGATCTTACTGAAAGAACATCACTTGTATTTCACTGTAACGCTGGAAACCCCAAGTCTAACCATGGGAAGTCAGGAACCAGCTGGAATCATTGTTTAGTGGTAAGCAGTCTGCTAGTCTGTGCAGGGCCCCTAGTTCCAAACCCAGCACTGAAACAAACAAACAAACAAACAAACAAACAAACAAAAAACCAAAACAAAACAAAGCAGAAAAACCCAAGGATTGCCTATAAAGTACACGGGAACAATGGAATATGTAGCCTTTCGAACAAAGAATGTCTAAAGTTGTGCCCTGAGGCCTAGAAGGTCTGCCTGGAGAAGCTAACCACTGTGACAAAGGCAATATGATAGAAAGTTGTATGGGAGCCTGTATGGGTCATAGGAAGAAGGCTGGGCAGGCCCGGGCAGAGCTACCTGGCGTAGAGGAACTATCCGAGAACCTGAAGAGAAGACCAGACAGAGACTCTGAGAAGCTGGACAGGCTCTCCTAGGCCTGGCACTGCTGACACTGACATGCCTCAGACACAGGCTCAAACACCTTCTTAGGCCCATTGGTAGGGCCTCCCTCAACTTTCTAGAGCAGAAGAGCTGAGCGTTGGTAAGTGAGGGGGCATCAGTGTACCAACAAACACATGGGAACAGGCCAGGGAATGACTGCCCCTCAGAAGGGCCCACCCTATCCTGGTTTTGATATGGAGCTACTGCCATCATTTCTGTAGACAGTCAACATCTATTGCTGTAAGCACCCCAGCTTTGGAGTCTAGGACAGTAGCGGAGACATAATACCATGGCAAAAATGCCTTCTGAGCTTGACCCAGGCTCCACCGTTTGGCCGTGCCAACAAGTTCCAGACCTGTGGTTCCCAGCATGAGCTGCAGGACTACTGGGAGTCGTTGGATGTGTGCCAGCACATGCTACAGGTTTAATAACCCATGCCACAGTTCTTACTGGGAACAAAGCCATTTCCAGGGTCTTTGTCAAAATTCCTGATGACCAAATTCCTCCAACTTACAGAGTTCAAACAGGAGATGCCTGGAGGGGGAAAGAAAAAAGAAAGGTCATACTGGGGAGAGCCTGCTGGGCTAGATGGACTGGAGAGATGGCTCAGTGGTTAAGAGTAGTTCTGGAGGACTTAAATTCTATATCTCAGCATGGATGCTGGATGGGAGGTTACTACCATTAGCTTCAAGAGATCTAGTGCCCTCTTCTGGCCTCCATGGGCACTCAAACACATGTGATACACAACACACACACACACACACACACACACACACACACACACACACACACACTGAAATACTCATACATATAGCAAAAATACATCTTTAAAGAAACAAAAAGACTAGGACTTAAGAGACGACTCAGTGGTTAAGAACACTTCCTAGGGGCTTGGGGATTTAGCTCAGTGGTAGAGCGCTTACCTAGCAGGCGCAAGGCCCTGGGTTCGGTCCCCGGGTTCGGTCCCCAAAAAGAACACTTCCTGGTCTTACAGGGGACCAGGGTTTGGTTCCCAGCATCCTCTGGGAAGCTGACAACCATCTGTAGCTCCAGTTCTAAAGGATCCAATGCCTTCTTCTGGCCTCTGAAAGCATTGTGAACATGTGGTGTACAGACATACATACAGTCAAAACACCCATAACAGAAATAAATCTTTAGAGACCCGTCAACATGGGCCGCATTTGCACCAAGGCCATGAAGAAGGCGGCCTGGGTCATCATTGAGAAGTACTACACGTGCCTGGATAATGACTTCCACACCAACAAGCGCGTGTGCAAGGAGATTGCCAACATCCCCAGCAAAAATATTTGGAACAAGATAGCCGGCTATGTCACGCATCTGATGAAGCGGATTCAGAGAGGTCCTGTGAGAGGCATCCCCATCAAGTTGCAGGAAGAAGAGAGGGAGAGGAGAGATAACTATGTTCCTGAGGGCTCAGCCCTAGATCAGGAGATCACTGAGGTAGATCCTGACACCAAGGAAATGCTGAAGCTTCTGGACTTTGGCAGTCTCTCCAACCTCCAGGTCACTCAGCCTACGGTTGGAAGGAATTTCAAAACACCACATGGAGCTGTTTAATCCGTTATGCCATATTTTCAATAAACCTGAAAACAAAAAATAAATAAATAAATAAATCTTTAAAAATCAGAAAGACCGTAGAGAATGAGATGTGGCCTGGACAAAAGAGTCTGCTTCTGGGAAGGGAGGATGAGGAGGCCAGTCTGAAAGGAAAGACCTGAGAGAGAGCTGAGCCTAAGGAAGGACACCCAGACCCTGGGCCACTAAGCACTGACCCTGCCGGGCCTCTGGCTCTGACTCTGACTCCTGGCTAGGGAGGTTCCTCTAGGGGGGATGTGCAGACCGTAAACATCGCAGGCAGTGAGGCCGCAGTCACCAGACCTGCAATAATGCGCCTTTCTGCCTTGCTGGAGAGAGAGGGCATTGTGTCTGTCAGCTGTGTCCTGAGACTTGTGGTGAAGCTCGCCTCTCAGAAAGGCTTGATTGTCTTGGGCAACCTCCACCGCCTGGGGCTTCCACTCAGTCCATTACGGCGAATTTACAAAGAGAGCCACTCTCAGGGGACAGGGTCCCTATAACCCTCAGCCTCGGCTGCCTTGAGGAGTCAGTCAAGGTAGGGAAGAGGCGCAGGCTGAGGCAGATGCTTTGGGACAACCTTGCTAAGTCAGAGCTGTGGAAACATTTCTCGTGGGCGGGGAGACTCTCAAACCCAAACCCACACCCAGAATGTCTGTTAGGAAACTTGGTGATTGGGAGCAGAGGTGTGGAGTCAGAGTGCTTGGGTCAAAGTCTTTCCCCAAGGCAGTTACGAGGAACGATTTAGGGCAGAACTGAAGATAAGGCAGAGTTTCCACCAGACTAGAGACAAGGCAAAGTATGGAGATTGAGTATGCTGATATCTGATCTGGAGTCCGTATTGCTCCACACGTGGGAAGGAGAGCATCCATCCATCTACTGCAGCGGTTCTCAACCTGTGGGTCACAAGCCCTGTGGGTGTTGCATATCACATATCCTGCTTATCAGATATTTACATTACAATTCGTAACAGTAGCAAAATTACAGTTATGAAGAAGCAATGGGAATAACTATATGGTTGGGGGAGGGGCCACCCCAACAGGAGCAACTGTATTAAAAGGTCGCAGCATTAGGAAAGTCTGGTCTACATTCAGAGCCTGCCCCACATGTGGCCCATACATATACAGCCATCCAATTAGACAAGATGGATGAAGCAAAGAAGTGCACCCGACAGGAGCTGGATGTAGATCGCTCCTGAGAGACACAGCCAGAATACAGCAAATACATAGGTGAATGCCAGCAGCAAACCACTGAACTGAGAATAGGACCCCCGTTGAAGGAATCAGAGAAAGAACTGGAAGAGCTTGAAGGGGCTCAAGACCCCATATGTACAACAATGTCAAGCAACCAGAGCTTCCAGGGACTAAGCCACTACCTAAAGACTATACATGGACTGACCCTGGACTCCGACCTCATAGGTAGCAATGAATATCCTAGTAAGAGCACCAGAGGAAGGGGAAGCCCTGGGTCCTGCTAAGACTGAACCCCCAGTGAACTAGATTGTTGGGGGGAGGGGGCAATGGGGGGAGGATGGAGAGGGGAACACCCATAAAGAAGGGGAGGGGGAGAGGGAGGGGATGTTTGCCCGGAAACCGGGAAAGGGAATAACACTCGAAATGTAAATAAGAAATACTCAAGTTAATAATAATAATAAAAAAAAAAAGGAAAGTCTGGTCTAGAAGGTATAGACCTTGTCGTTACTAAAGGGAGCCTGTGTCTGGTTCCTTGTCTTCTGCCCATGAAGTTTTAGGAGGTGGGGAAGGAGACCTCTTTCTACAGAGCCCTCTTCTCTCCGGTAAGAATCTCCACCAGGAGATAATCTTTTTTTTTTTTTTCTTTTTTTCGGAGCTGGGGACCGAACCCAGGGCCTTGCGCTTGCTGGGCAAGCGCTCTACCACTGAGCCAAATCCCCAACCCCTCCAGGAGATAATCTTAGTGCACTGCTTAAAAACATTCCAGGAAATGACTCTGCCATGTTTTTTTTTTTTTTTCCTCCTAGAAATTGTCCCCTTGTCACCTCTCTGTTGCTGAGAGAGCATCCTGAAGTGTACGCAAGGAGAGTCTCCTCTGTCTGCCCCTGCTTGGCCTCCCAGAGTTCTCTCTGAGTCTCCGCCTGGCCCAGTTCTCCTGTGACTCCCACTATCCCCTCCTCTCTAGGCCTCTGGAAGAGCCGACACCCTCCTTGCAATCATCAACCAAATGAGCTTCCAAAAGCCCTGGGAAGCCAGGCACAGCCTCTCCCTCCTGCGGCTCCAGACCCTGCAGGAATTGGGAGGGAATGTGCCTGCTGGGCTCCTGCCCAGTCCTGAGCCAGGCTAGGCCAAGGGCCTCTCCTTATCCCTCCCCCACAGACACATAGGGCTTTATACTCAGATTATGCCATGGAAACTATGTGCTCGGTCTGCCCTATTCACATGGCCTCAGAAGAAAAAAGAATAACAGCGCCTTCTCACTGTGAGACCCACAGTCCTAGCAGGCCCTAGTTACCAAAGCGGGTCTCTTCGGTAAAGCAGGTCCTTGTGAAACTCTCAGGAGAACCTTTCTGAGGGGTGCCTCAAATGGCTCCCCTCCTCCAGTCCCCCAGACATCTGCCCCCTCTCCTCAGCATTGGATTGTCCAGGCATCAGGAGCATGCTGCATGCCTTATATGGCAGTTTTCCTATGAGAAAGGTCATATTTCCCTCTTCACTGTTGTCTGCCTTTAGCAGTGCCCCTCCCCATGGACGGGAGTCAGCAAAGAAGCTGGGCCAGTAGATACCACCACCACCTTCTGTATGGCATCCTCTTATCTGGTTGCCCCTCACTACAGGTGGCCATTTGCATGTGATATTAATAAGCATTTAAATTAAAATGAAGTCCCAGAGAGCACAGGAGTGCATGCCTACAGGTCCTGGTACTTGGGAGGCGCCGGAAGAATCACTTAAGGAAATGAGTTCAACTTCAACTAAGGGAGCATAGTGAGACCCTATCTTAATGTCTAAAATAGTGAGACTCTATCTAATGCATAAAACAATCTACTTATTCATTAATTTCTTCAAGTTCATTAGCCAAATGTTAAAGTGGCTACTACTGACTACTTACACTGGACACCCCCAAAGTTGTAGATATTCTGTGGGATAGCATCGCCCTGGACCAGTACCCAGAATTCCCTGCAAATGACCCTAATTCTCTTGAATCTTTGATGGTGTCTGGCCTGGCTAAAGTTCCTCTGACCATACCCCACTGCTATAGGGGACTCACTCCTAGATCTCAGGCTGTAAAGGGGATCTATGGATGGGTCTGGGACTTGTGACTTAGACAGTCCATGGGCTCCCTCAAGGTTCAGAACACCCTGTGGGCAGACAGAAAGGGAAATGATAGAGTCTTCCTGTGCTGTCCCACTGCCTGGGGGAACTCTACTACGGATGCTAAAACTCCAACTTCAATCCTAGCCTTGCAGGGGGACTAAGAAGAATGCTTCTTAAGGTACAAAGAAAGAAAATATTTTACTCATTACTCAAGTATTAATTGATCAATTAATTTGAGACAGAGCCTCACCTGATAGTCCTGGCTGTACTGAAGTTCACTATGTAGCCTAGGCTGGCTTTGAACTTAAGGTAATCCTCCTGCATCACCTTCCCAATTGTTGGGATTGCAGATGTGATCTTCCAAACTGCTGGCTCAAACTTTCAAGAACATTTTAATTATACCTATTTAGCTCTGTGTGTGTGTGTGTGTGTGTGTGTGTGTGTGTGTGTGTGTGGTATTGATGATTGTCCTCTGGTCATACACGCAGAGTTCTGGCCCTGGAATAGATGGGAGGAGGGAGGCAGAACAGGGGCCAAGTTTAGAAGAACAAAATTCCACTGACGATAAATGGAACATGGAAACAGCAAAGGTCCCTGTCTCTTCAAAACCTCTGACCCCGGCTCTACCTCTCTCACTCCAGCTGTTCCTGGGTTGGAACTTGTGTAGCCAGAGGTGATCAGAGGACAGCCTGCCGAAATTGGTTCTGCTCTTCTCCCGTGTGGGTCCTGAAGACTGAACTCAGGTCATCGGGCTTAGTGGCAAGCGCGCTACCCACTGAACCATCTCACCAGCCACAAACTTTCAAATTTGTAAGCCATTTTTTTTTTGAGACTGAATTTATATATGGTCTATCTACTTCACCCACTCAAAGCATGTAAGTCTGTGGTTTTCCAAAATAGTCACAGAGCTGTGCCGTATCACCGGTCAGTCAAAGAGCGTTTTCATGATCTCAGGAAGAAACCTCATGATCTTTCATCATCGACCCTAATGGCTGGACATTAATACAGAGGCAGACAGAATATTCTCGGGTGTTGTCCTGCAAGTGTGAACATGAGCTTGTCTACCAGCCTCCCTCTGTGGTTATGAGACCAGGTGTGGTATCTGTGTCCCCACCCCGCCCACAGTGGGCACACAGCAGGTACTCGCTAGATATTGCTGGCTTTGGTGTTGTAGAGGCTTTCTTTCGGATATGAGAGGAGACAGGCCATACTGGACAGAATAAAGACGAGTATGGGAATCCTATGAGCAGCCTCAAGGACGCTGAGCCTAGAGGAGATCGGGGCTTCAGTGGGTGTGATAATGATGTAAGTGTATTATTACACAGCCCCAGGAATTGTGGGAAATGGCTGTCTAGAGCACAGACACCCTCAAGTCAGTAAGGGAGCAGGCCTAAGAGAACTCTGGGTCTTGTGGGTACAAACGTTTGGGATCCTGGGCTTGGAGCTGTCACTGGTGGGAGGTTTTGAAGAGACACAGGATCTGGATCTGCACACTTTGTTGTTTCTCTGGTCGGTTTTATCAGCAACAGAATTCTGGCTCCTGTTTTTCTAAACCCAGGGTCTGACTCCTGTTCTACCTCTGTCCTCCTACCTGCTCCAGAACCGGAGCTTCTCTGAGGAGGGAGGGGAGGGCAGGGGAGGGGGAGGGACATGTTATAGCCAGACCAGGAGGGTGGCTGATGTTGGCTTGCACAGCTGAGAGTCTAGCAAGTAAACTGAGACTAATGAGCCTACGAACTACTCCAGCAGGTCCAAACAGGCCTTGGGGAGGTTTCAGGAGCCTTGGCCCAGGCCACAATGGTGCATGAACAAAGCTCTTGGCATCAAACCAGGCAGGAGACCATGCTGCCCTGAACCTATCTGGGCTGGGCTTGTATTGGATGGCTCCTGGGGCATTGATTATTGGGGTGGAGAATATGGAGGAGAGGAATTGGAAGAGTGGGCTTCATGGGAGGAGCCAAGAGGAGTGGGTGTCTGATGTCTCCAGTGACCAAGAGATCATTTGTAAGTGACTTTCTTCCCCCCCCCCCCCCCCCCCCCCCCCGGGAGCTGGGGACTGAACCCAGGGCCTTGCGCTTCCTAGGCAAGCGCTCTACCACTGAGCTAAATCCCCAACCCTGAGATCATTTGTAGAGAGGAGAGGAAAAGTGGCCTCTCTCTCCCTGCAAGAGGGGGAAGGAAGGGATTCAGGGTGTTTCTGTGTGCTTGCTACTGCTGTATAGATACAGGGGCCCTATAGGTCGTGCATCTTGCAACAAGAGGAACAAGACAACCTGGCTCTGTGGATCTTGGGCCACATTTGCACCATCTGTGGCCACTGCTCTCATGCCTGTATTTATTCCTGAGGCACCCTGGGGAACATGGAGGTGACCTCTGTCCCCGATGGTCAGTCACATAGCTTAGCCCCAGGAAGTCTCACTACCAGGGTTCAGTCTTCACCTATGTGACTCCAGGGTCCAGAATGTCTCTGTCACTCCACACGGAGGTTCTAGGAGGCAAACAAGTAAGGGTTTAATAAATCAGAATATCTTCTGAGTCACAAAATATACGGTTTGCTTGAAACAGTGAAACCGTCCCTTCGATGGTGAGAATGGGAAGCAGGCTAGATAGACCGGCTGGGCCTCAAACAAATCAGCAAGGAGTTGATGGGGCCTGTATTCAAATGTGTCCCTCAGAGTTGTTAGCACAGCTCCAGGTGCCAGCTGCTCTCGCTGACCTTGTGCACATCCTTAAAGTCACACAGGTAAGTGTAACAATCAGCCTCACAAAAGCCCCATTGTGGACTTGACCCACTTTCCAGCTTGAGACTAAGTTAAACCCAGGCGCCGAGCTAAATTTCTGCCTCTAGTGTCTTCTCACTGACCCCTGCCACATCTGGCCAGCATGCCCCTCTCCCTCTGACCTACCTGACCCTTCCCTGTGTCTAATGGCTCTGCAGAACAGTGAAAGAAGCGAATGACAGAAGACCAGGCCTACTTATGTCACCAATTGTGATGCGAGTCCAACCAAGTGAATTTCTACCTCCTGAAGAATACATTGAGGCCAGCGGTGTCAAGGTCTTTTCTAACTCCTGGGCTGGTGCTCATCTCCATGTAACCATCAGACTGGCTGTGCTACCTGCTAGGAAAACCACAGTTTCTATTGTTATGACTGGTCCCTACTTCTAGGGACCACACCCAACAAAGGCAAGTTGACATCATGCTGACCAGAGGTAGAATTCTTGCTGGAGGGACTAAGAAGAAATCTGAGTGAATGCTGACCGATGGGAAAGTAAGAAGGGACATCATAGCCAGGAGGAGGTGGCTGATGGCTTTGGAGCACTTGGAAGGCAGAGGCAGATGGATCTCTCAGTTTGAGGAAAGCCTGGTCTACAGAGTAAGTTCCAGGACAGTCAGGACTATATGGAGAAACCCTGTCTTGAAAAACCAAAGAAGGACTGGAGATATGACTCAATGATTAAGAGCACTGACTGCTCTTCCAGAGGTCCTGAGTTCAATTCCCAGCAACCACATAGTGGCTCATGACCATCTGTAATGAGATCTGATGCCCTCTTCTGGTATGGTCTGAAGATAGCAACAGTGTACTTATATATAATAAATAATTACATTTTTAAAAAAGAAAAAAGGAAAACCAAAGAAGAAGGAGGAGGAGGAAGAGGAGGAATGAAGGAAGGAAAGAAGGAAGGAAGGAAAGAAGAAAGAAAAAGGGAAAGAAAGAAAAAAAGAATATCAGGAGAAAAAGAAGGGACTTCAGAGTCAGGGGAAACAGCATGCATGCAGAGTGAGTTACATTGGAAAATTGTCACATGCTGTTTAAATTTGTCAAGAGCAGACTCCTGGGACAAGGAAGCCTTCCTCATCTCTGCTAAACCCCATGTTCTGGGTCAGGTTGGCCCCCTGACCACCTGAGAACAGCAAGGTGGTAAACTGTTGCTTACCTCATGGTATAAAAATGTTGATAGTGGAGGCTGGAGAGATGGCTCAGTGGTTAAGAGCACTGACTATCCTTCCAGAGGTCCTGAGTTCAATTCCCAGCAACCACATGGTGACTTACAACCATCTGTAATGGGATCTGATGCCCTCTTCTGGTGTGTCTGAAGACAGCTACAGTGTACTTATATATATATATATACATGGTGACTTACAACCATCTGTAATGGGATCTGATGCCCTCTTCTGGTGTGTCTGAAGACAGCTACAGTGTACTTATATATAATAAATAAATCTTAAAAAAAAAATGTCGATAGTGGGAACAGGAACCAGAAGTTTAGCCATGGAGAGACAGCACAATCAGGAACTCCAGCCTTAATTTCTCCAGTCAGTTTCTTCGGGATGCTGTGAGCCCCCACCCTGCACCCCCTCCCGTTAGATAATATTATCTTTGTTAGCTCTCAGTCAGGCCCCTCTAGCCTGCTCTGCTGGATTTGTAAGTGCCTGATTTGATGGTATTTTGCCACTTGTTATTCATACTTTTTATTTTTGTCTGTTACACACTTAGTAAACTCATTCATTCAAAACCAGAAGTGTAAGTATCGTAGATCATTCTTTGGACTGTACAGAACAGAACGCAAAGGCAGAGATAAGGACCGGTGTGGCAGAGCCAGACATGTACATCAGCCAAGGTAGTCGGAACAGAGACCACCGTGTGGAGTGTTAGGAGGCAAGACAGCTTCTCTGGAGACAGAAGGACCCATCAGAAAATCCTTGAGTTTGAGGCCAGCCTGATCCACAGAGTAAGTTCCAGGACAGTCAAGGCTACACAGAGAAACCCTGTATCAGAAAAACCAAACCAAGCAACCTGGAATTAGAATATCTCTGCCACCCAGCTAAGGAAGACTGAGGTGTCAGCTAAGGAGGGAGAAAAGGCAACATAAGACTTCTGGTACGTGGCGGTTTGAATAGGAATGGCCCCATAGGCTCATGTATTTGAATGCTTGGTCACGGGAGAGAGGCTCTATTTGAAGGACTGGGAGGTGTGGCCTTACTGGAGGAAGTGTCACAAGGGGGGCATCCTCTTTCTCTCCCCCTCCCTCTCTCCTTCTCTCTGCCTCCCTATAGACCAAGATGTAGCTCTCGCCTGCTGCTCCAGCATCTGCCTGCATGCCATTAAACCTCTGAAACTGCAAGCAAGCCCCCAGTGAAATGCTTTCTCTTAGGATGGTTGCCTTGGTCACAGCAACTGAACAGCGACGAGGACATGGTGTAAGAAGAAATGACCAGGGACAGATAGGGTGGAAGGTGAAGAAGACTAAGGGGCCCACGAAGAGTTTCAACTTCCTTTTAGGTGGTATTTCATTTTGTTTTGAGACCGGTCTCACCCTGTAGCCCAGGTTAATCCTGAACTTATTATGCAGCTCAGGATCGCCTCAGACTCATGGTGATCCTAAGTTTGCAAGCATGCACCCCCATTCAGGGCTCCCAGCTTTTGACTTGGATGGTTTGGGTGGATTTGAAACATAGAGGAGGAACAGGCTTGTGGGAGAGGAAGTGGGGTGAGAGTTATTAACTAAAGGGGTAAGACTTCCACCAGGCTGGGAATCAAGTACTATGATAAAGCCTACCTATTAACAGGCCAACTGAAGCACCATCTTGGGAAGGGCTATCTTATCCCCTCCAACCCCCCATGTTTCTGTTTGCTGTTCTGTTTTGCTTTTTTAAGATAAGGTCTTTCTATTATGTAGCTCTGGCTGTCCTACAACTCACTTTGTAGACTGGGGTGGCCTGGAACTTACCCAGCCCTGGGTTCCAAGTGCAGGGATTAAAGCATTCACCACCATTCCCTGTTATCATTCTGAAAGCCCTAGGTAGGGGAAAGACTCTCCGAGGGTTTCATTCACCATCTGTAAACTATGTCTTCTCACTATCCCCGGGGCTACGATTCTCAGCGATGAGACAGAGGAAGACACAAGAAGGCAGATGATAAACAGAAGTCCCTGGGGCTGGGAGGGAGCTCTGTAGAGATAAGACACACGTGACCAGCCGGAGTTAAAGCCTGGAGTAGTGTGAGGAGGACAGAAACCTCCAGAGGTTGATAGCACTCTAAAGACAAAAGCTGTTTGTGCCACACTCCTCCAATAGAGTCATGGAGCAGCCACTCCCCTTGTGGGCGAGTCTTCGTGCCCCTGCAGTGGCTGCTCCGAGTGAGGCTGTTGAATGGTGTGACCAGGCGGGGAGAGGAATATTGAAGTCCCCCCAACACCACCCAAGTTTTCCTGGCTCAAATGTGGCCCAGGGGAAAGCCGGAGTCCCCAATCGTCCCCAGGAATAGGGAGGATGTGAGTTAAGAGCTGGGAGCTGTCAAGAGCTCAAGCCTGGCGGGGAATGAAAGTAAGCAGGACCCCAACCAGGGTCGGTTAGCAGAACTAACACAGGACAAAGGAGCCATGTGAAGCAGCTGGCACCTCGGCCCCAACAGTACATAAGGTGTAAAAGGTCACTTCACAGATGCCACTCAGGTCTTAAGGAGATCACAGCACCCAAACCTACCATCTCCTTCACTGCTGGGATAAACCCCGGAAGGGCAGCCAGAGAGGAAAGAGGGAGAGGAGGTGATAATCCCGGCAGAGGCTTAATTTCCGTCCAGCAAAGCAGGATTCTGCAACCAATTTACAGTGAAGACACTGCTTCTCTGTAATTGCCAAGTTTAAACTCCCAGGGTAAAGACCAGGTGTATAGGGACACACCCTCCCTCAGGGGATGAAGGCAGAGGACTAGGAGTTCTAGGTCACCTTCAGCCGTGCAGTGAGGTGGAAGCTGGTCTGGACCATAGACAACCTTGTCTTACGAAACAACAAACTGTGTGTGTGTGTGTGTGTGTTTGTGTGTGTGTGTGTGTGTGTGTGTGTGTGTATGGTAAAATATATTTTACTCATGTATGAAATTCTAAAAGAATTAATAAAGACAGTATATTAAACAAATGTACTCACACCAATCCCACTCACTATAGACACAAATGTGCACAAACGTGTATCCATTCTAGAGACTGAAGAGCTTCCACTCTTCAGAACCAGCTTGGCTCCGACCCTTGATGTCTGGCTACTTCTGCCGCTTCACTTTAAGTCGAGTTTATGAGCTATAATTTACATACAGTAAAAACCCTTTCAAAGCGCACTTGTGAATGTGTTTTGACAAGTGTGTGCACTTGGATAACCATCACCTCAATTAACATCTGAAATAGTTCCATCACCCCGAGCGGCACCCCTTTTGGCTGGTTTGAATCCCCGCAGCCACCCAACCCAGAGGCCTCTGTTCTGACTTCTGACTTGGCCACTGACTTTGCTTTTTCCAGAATGGAGTGTAAATGAAGTCATGGGTTACAGAACTCTTTAGGATAAAATTTTACACACACTTCCTTAACCGCCCAGCTTCCTCCTCTTTTCCACTCCGCCTTCTCTGCCAATTGCTTTATATGGTCAAGTCCTGGTTCAGTGGCAGCCTCCCCCAAGCCCTGCCTGGACCCATTTGTAAGATGACAGTCCCCACAGTCAGAATATAGCTCTGTGGAATTAACATTCAATCTTGCAGGTCCTCCCCCTCCTCTTCCTCCCCTCCTCTTCGTCCTTCACCTCCCTTTTCCTCCTCCTCCTGCTCTTATTTCTTCCTCCTCCTCTTTTTCCCCCCACCTCCTCCTCCTTTCTGAGGCAGGGCCTCCTATACCACAGGGTGGCTTTCAACTCATTATCTTGCCGAATGACTTTGAACTTGTGCTCTCCCTAGCTCCCGCTCCTGAGGGCTGGTATTTCAGCCATTTGCATCATACCCAGTTTTATAGGATGCTGGGAATCTAGCTCAGGGCTTTGTGAGCACAACTGAGACACATACATGCCTAGCCCTACATTTTCTTCTTCTGGAGGCATTTCTCTGCCTTCAGATCAGTGCTGACACATCCCCCCCCACACCCCCCACTTCATCCACCCCAGAAGCCTAGGGCCTAAGGAATCCAATACCCACGGACACCACCACTCCCTCAAGCCCAACCTCTCTTCTCTGTTTCTCCCCTCATCCTTCACCATCAGTCATCTTAGTGTCTGTGCCCCCAAACATCCAGGAGCTGCAAGGCCCTTCTGCATCTACTGCATGTTGAAAGGCCACACTCCAGGAACCGGTATCCTTGGGTCTACCAGAGAGGCAACTTGGTTTCCGAGAGGAGGGCAGAGGCCCAGGGGAGGAGAGTAGCAATGCATAGAAAATATTCCTTAGGGATACGAGCTCCCTCCATGGGAGAACTTTTTCTCAGGGTTATTGGCTCTTTGACAAAGAGACCTTAAACTAATGGTTCTCAACTGTCCTAAGGCTGCAACCCTTTAACACAGTTCCTCAGGTGTGGTGACCCCCAACCATAAAATAATTTTGTTGCTACTTTGTAACTGTAATTTTGCTGCCGTTATGAATTTTTTCTTTTTTTTTTTTTCCTTTTTTTTCCGGAGCTGGGGACTGAACCCAGGGACTTGCGCATGCTAGGCAAGAGCTCTACCACTGAGCTAAATCCCCAACCCCCTGACATTATGAATTATAGTGTAAATATCTGATATGCAGATGGTCTTAAAGGGTTTGAGAATCTTTGCCTTAGGTTATGTTCAATTTTTTTTCTTTTTCCTTTTTTTTTTTTGTTTTTTGTTTGTTTGTTTTGCTTTGAGACAAGGTGTCCTGCAGGCTGCTGGGACAACAAAACCAGAAAGCAATCTTGGAACATTTGCTTGAGACTGGAGACTGAATTTGGAGCCTCAGTTCCTACTAATATTTTCTCTTAAAGAATTGTTTTCTTGGGGCTAAGTAGATTATCTTGAGATAAAGTTAAGTTGGGTGGCGGCGGTGCTTGCCTTTAATCTCGGAACTCAGGAGAGTGAAGCAGGTATATTTCTTTGAGTTCGGGGTCTACAGCCAAAGTTCTAGGACAGTCAAAGAAGGTTATACAGAGAAACCCTGTCTTCAAAGACCCAAAATAGGGGCTGGGGATTTAGCTCAGTGGTAGAGCGCTTACCTAGGAAGCGCAAGGCCCTGGGTTCGGTCCCCAGCTCCGGAAAAAAAAAGAACCAAAAAAAAAAAAAAAAGAAAGACCCAAAATAACCAAAACATCATCAGCATCATAAAGAAAACAATTCTTTTTTTTTTTTTTAAAGATTTATTCAGGGCTGGAGAGATGGCTCAGTGGTTAAGAGCACCGAATGCTCTTCCTGAGGTCCTGAGTTCAAATCCCAGCAACCACATCTGTAATGAGATCTGATGCCCTCTTCTGCTGTGTCCGAAGTCAGCTACTGTGTACTCAGATATAATAAATAAAATTAAAAAATAAAAAAAACAAAAAAAGATTTATTCATTTATTATATATAAGCACACTGTAGCTGTCTTCAGACACACCAGAAGAGGGCATCAGATCCCATTACAGGTGGTTGTGAGCCACCATGTGGTTGCTGGGAATTGAACTCAAGACCTCTGGAAGAGCAGTCTTAACCACTGAGCCATCTCTCCAGCCCAAGAAAACAATTCTTTTTTTTTTTTTTTTTTTTTTGGTTCTTTTTTTTCAGAGCTGGGGACCGAACCCAGGGCCATGTGCTTGCTAGGCAAGCGCTCTACCACTGAGCTAAATCCCCAACCCCAACTTTTTTATTTTTTTGAGGCAGGATCTCACTCGGTCACTGTGTAGATCTGGCTGGCTCAGAATTACTGTGAACATTAGATTGGTCTCGAATTCACAGAGGTCTGTCTACCTTTGCGTCCCAAAAGACTGGGATTAAAGGCGTGTGCACCACACCACACCAGTTCCTAGATCATAGTTCCTAGATCATAGGTCCTAGATCATAGGTCCCATACTGTTTTTATTTTTTACATACTTTTTAATTTTGTGGTGGGTGCGGCACACACGAGCTGGCAAGCCCAGGTGTGTCAGGCTTGACAGTAGGAGCCTTTACCTCTGAGACTTCTTACTGGTCCCGAGATCATATTTCAACCTAAAGAGAAAGCACACGAACTATCTTCTTTTCTGGTGGCCCCTGGGCATTTGTTTTCTTGTAAAAGTTTGGAGAAGGCTGAAGGCTCAATCCCAAAGAATGGACAAGTGGCTCGCTTCTGCCCCCTAGAGGACATGGAGAAAGATGCTGGGGAACTAAATACGTGCTCCGAAATCTCTACATAAACAAGAATGAAAAACCCTCAATCTAAAGAGACCATCATTTAGTTCCGGAAAGGGAGGTAGGCTGGAAGCAGGTTATCCAGACCAAGAGTAAGAACACCATATCAGGGTAGACACAACCAGACAGGGAGCGCCCACCCCCACCCTTCCCCCTTCACCTCCCACCCCCACCCCGACACTGGGTTTGTCTGTGTAGCCCTGGCTGTCCCGGAAGTCACTCTACAGACCAGGCTGGCCTCAAACTCAGAGATCCCTCCCTGCCCCTGCCTCTTGAGTGCTGGGATTAAAGGCATGAACCACCACCCCCTGGAAGCACTCATCTTAACACAAATCCCAGATTTTTTTTTTTTAAAGATTGTTTTATTTCATGTGTTTGAGGCCTTTGCATGTACACCATGCATATGCAGGTGCCCATAGGGGTCAGAAGCCGGCATCGGATTCCTGGAACTGGAGCTAAGAAGAACGGTTTGAGTTACAGTGTAGGTGCTGGGAAAGGAGCCCGAGTCCTCTGCAAGAACAACGGGTTCTCTTAACCCCCCCGGAGCTATCGCTCCATCTCTCCAGGCTTTCTGCTCCCCAACACCTTTATACCAGGGCAAGCCTGGGAAACAAACACACATCATTCATGCACCTACAAAAGCTACCAGAACACCTCTCATCTACAAGGTTACTGTAAACTGGGGGGTGGCGGGGGTGGGGGTGGAGACTTAACTGAGCTGAGTCTCGGGTCCTTGCTCTAAGGAGGATAGGCCAAGTAGATTATCTTGAGATACTTGGCTTGCGATTAAGAAAAGAGACCATTAAGGGGCTGGGGATTTAGCTCAGTGGTAGAGCGCTTGCCTAGGAAGCGCAAGGCCCTGGGTTCGGTCCCCAGCTCCGGAAAAAAGAACCAAAAAAAAAAAAAAAGAAAAGAAAAGAGACCATTTGCAAAATGCTGTGGGAGTTAGGATGCCACCTGGCAGGATTTCACCTGTTCTATTCGTCCTCAGTTTCCTTAGTTATAATAGCAGAATGTAGCTCACTTGACCTCCTTCCTGCTCTCTTCTGCAAAGCCTTTGTTAGCCCCTTCTGCCCCTCAAAGAGGCCTCAGGGAAACTTGTCTATGTGCACTGCCTAGGATGCTGGTCTCCATACCTGTGCAGATTTACCTCCCCTCATATAGTTTCTGAAAATCCCAGCAGCTGCGGGAGCCTGTGCCCTCCCTGTCCCCTACCCTCACCTCTTTGGGCGTCCCTGTTGCTGGCATTCCCAGCCACGCTGTAGCTTTCTTTTTGCTGCTATCTGAGTTGGAATGTGGATTTTCGTTTCACAAGGGAGTCCTTGGGAGAAAGTAGAGTTGACTGAAAAAGGAAAATTTCTGGAAACCCAGAAATTTTGAGATCTGAAATCCATTAGCCCAGGCTTAACCCTACTTAATAAACATGTGATTTGGAACAAGTTACCCAATCCAGGCTTGGTTTCCTCATCTATAGAAGGGGCATAAGAAAAATGTCTAAATGCTGTGGGAAAAGAGACAACCACATTGTACTTGCAAACAAGGTGGGTGGTTTACTTTTTCTCCCCAGACCTCTGGGTTTTTTGTCTGTAATAACCAGAGGATGTGGGCGCACACATTTCTGCTTGGAAACCAAAATGTCTACTTGTAGATCCTAAGCATCTCCTACCCACAGCATTTGGGAGACTGAAGCAGGAGACAGGGGGACTTTGAAGTCAACCTGGGTTTCGTAACAAGAACCCCTCTCAAATCATCACACCTACTCACACTCATTCACACATAAACACACATAAATACACACATATACACAGAAGCATTCACCCACACACACACAAAGATACACTCATAAAGACAACACACACACACACACACATAAATACTCTTCCAAACACTCACACACAAGCACTCACACAGACACACAGACACAAACATACACAAGCACTCAAACACATACACAAACACAGACATCCCCCCCCAACACACACACACACAAAGACACACAGAGACATTCACACACAGAGACTCACATGGACATCAGAGGACAATTTTTCCTTTCACTGTGTGGGTCCAAAGATGGTCATGAGGCTTGGTGGCACGTGCCTTTATTCCCTGAACAGCCTTGAAGGAGCCAGTCTGGATTTTCTCATTATTTTTCTGCTTCTCAGAAAGGGTCTGTGCCAAAGATCTGTCCTCTCTACTTTGCCTTAGAACAGAAACATCCAAAGAGACCAGCCCCCAAAATGTCATTTCTTCAACCAACAAAACAAGGTCCTCTGAACACATCTACAGGGGAGTGTCTGCCCCTGCTTCTTATATCCATGCTTCTAGGCCTGGCACTGTACACAGCCATCTTGTTGGGTGTGCTCGATTGCTTCAGAGCAGAGACCACCAGCATGCTTCCTTTCACCTCTTAGGTAAACGTGTCACCAACAAAGTCAATGACAATTCCACCTGGGACTTTTAACACACACTTACACTTCTCTCTTTCACATACACACATACACTCACACATATGCCCTTTCTCACGCATGCACATACAGTCACACACACACACACAAACACACACACACAAACACACATGTTCACATGTTCACTTGCCTGTTTAAAATGATGTATTTGGCCTGAGGTCAAGTAAGGGCTTTTTGTTAGTCTGAAGTCATTTTCAGGACTGGGGGAGGCCATTTCCACCTCTGACTTCCTCTCTAAAGGTTAATAAAAATGTCAGTGATGGACCAAATCCAGGGGTCGCTGGCAGCCCTTACAGCATCACCGATAAAGCCCAGCCACACCCTTTTCTCACACCAGGTGCCAACACTGCAACCTTCAGAGGAAAACTTTTCTCATGAACCGGAGCTAGCAGGAAAATCCAGAAAGGCTGGGGGTGGATCCAAAGCTCTGACTTGCTATCTTTTCCAGCAATGAGTCACTCACTCATCCAGCATATATAAACATAAGGCAGTAGATGAGTCACTCGCCCATCCAGCATATATAAACATGAGGCAGTGGGTTTTTTTCTCCCTGAACTAGGAGACAACTCACATAACAGATTCATCATTTTAAAGTTTACAAGTCAGTGTTTTGAATATGTCAGTCCGCATACCACACCGCCACACTCATGTTCTTGAGCCCTTCCATCATCAGAAGGAGGCCAGTACCCAACCTCCCATCTCTCCCTGGTACCGTCCTCCCCCAGTCTCTGGCAATCAGTACTCTCCTTTCTGTCATTATAATGCTGGTGTTTGGAAAATTGTATGAAAATGCAATCAGAAAATATGTGCTCTTTTATATGTGGCTTATTTAGCATAGTGTTTCAAAAGTTTGTTCGTGTCTGTGGTATCTGACAGCACCATCTTATTTCTTATTTCCAAAAAAAAAAAAAAAAAAGCCCACTGTATCTACACACACCTTTTATTTATCCATTCATCAGCTGATGGACGTTTGGGTTGTTTCTACTTAATAGCTTTCATGGATTCTGCCTAGATGTATATGCATGTATGAGTGTTCCAGTGGTTTTGATTCTCTTGGACATTGTCTTTGTGCTGTGAAGAGACACCATGACCAAGGCAATCTTTTTTTTTTTTAAGATTTATTTATTATATATGAGACACTATAGCTGTCTTCAGACACACCAGAAGAGGGCATCGGATCTCATTATAGACGGTTACCATGTGGTCGCTGGGAATTGAACTCAGGATCTCTGGAAGAGCAGTCAATACTCTTAACCATTGAGCCATCTCTCCAGCCCCTGGCATGGACTTTTTTTTTTTTTTTTTTCGGAGCTGGGGATCGAACCCAGGGCCTTGCACTTGCTAGGCAAGCGCTCTACCACTGAGCCAAATCCCCAACCCTTGGCATGGACTTTTGAAACTTCTTTCTTTTTTTTTTTTTTTTGGTTCTCTTTTTTTTTTTCTGGAGCTGGGGACCGAACCCAGGGCCTTGTGCTTCCTAGGTAAGCGCTCTACCACTGAGCTAAATCCCCAGCCCCAACTTTTGAAACTTCAAAACTCACCCTGAATGACATATTCCTCTAACTAGACCACACCTCCTAATCCTTTCCAAACAGTTCCACCACGGGGCACAAAACATTTAAATACATGAACCTACAGGGTTGTTCTCATTCAAACCAACACAGACATACACCATGAGAAAAACTTCTGGGCTACATGGTAGAGTTAACTGAGAACCTGCCAGGCTGTTTTCATCTCTCCCCCTGCTGCTATGCTAGGAGGATACAGTAAAGCAGTGGGCCAGACAGGCCTGGTCACTACCTGCTAGAGTCTGGAACTCAGCACAGTGGGAAGCATAAAACAGACAAATGCAAAAGTAGGTGTCAGTGTAGTTGCAGAAATGCCAGAATGGGGAAGTGTAGGCTGCACTGAATCTGTCCTGTAAGAAGACCTATCTGAGGGCATGGTGGTGTCCTAGTTTGCTTTCTATTGCTGTGATAAAGATCATGAAGAAGAGGGACTTGGGGAAGAGAGGGTTTATTTCATCTGACAGCTTACAGTCCACTGGAAGGGAAGTTAGGGCAGGTGCTCAAGGCAGGAACCCAGACAGGAACTGAAGCAGAGGCCACAGAGGAACATTGCTTGTTGGTTTGCTCTGTTCGCTTTCTTATACAATGCAGGACCACTGCCCAGAAGTAATACTGCCCACATCAATCACTAATCAAGAACATGCCCCACAGGCTTGTCTTTCACTGATCAGATAGAAGCATTTTCTCAGTTGAGGTTTCCTTCTCACAGAAGACCCTCAAGCACAGAGAGCAGAAACGCAGATCTCCTGGGACAGTCAGCCCCAAGGCTAGCTGCCACAACAAACAGAACCACTCCCAACCAACCAACATGGAGGAGTTCAGATTTGGTGGTTTTCAGAAAGTCCCCACCATTTGAGGGCATAGAAACTCTACCCAGGGGCTCTGGGTATCCTTTGAGTAATTTATGGAAACGTTTAGAAATGGAAATACAAGTTAGAAAATGGGGGATAAGGCATGAGAGTGATTATTATATTCTGTTTTATTTGGGATGCTGGGGATTGAACCCAGGACTCTATGAAGGCTAGGCACATGCTGTGCTCTACCACTGAGCTACACCCCATACAAAGGTGTCATTGAAGAGCCTCTCATGCTGACTTGCTCTGGGTCACTCATTGTGAAGAATCCCAGGCCACACCCCTCTTTAAGGTCAAAGAGGACCGATTCCTCTCCTGGCCCACTCACCTGCAGCCTGAGACCCGTACCGATGTCGTCAGCTGTTCTCAGCCTTCATCCTAAAAGCACCTCCCTTCCATCATATAAAGCAGGATGCATTGGTCTAGCTCTCACTGGGTAGATAGAGGGTCACTGTGAAAATGTTAGCTATCCTTCAGTAACATGGAACTTTAGCCTTAGAGGGTTAAAGTTACTTTTTTTTTTTTCTTTTCAAGACAGGGTCTCACTATGTAGCTCTGGCTGTCCTGGAACTATGTACACCAGGCTAGCCTTAAACTCATAGAGATCCACCTGCCTCTGCCTTCTGAGTGCGAGGATGAAAGGCGTACACCATTATACTTGGCATGGTGAGTTTAGTTTTTATTTTGTTTGCACTTAAAGTTTCTAACTTAAAATTGGTCTTTAAGAGGGGCCAACTACTATGATAGAATGACAAGAAAGGAAATGGTATGTGGCCTCTTGCACCTTTTCCCAAACTTCACCCTTGGTGTGAGAAATGGCCAATAAACTGAGGGGCCTATCACATAGATGATAGCAGGTATCGAACAGGATCTTTGATTGATTGCTTCTGGCTGATGTAAGATCCCTGGGGTCACAGGTTAGGAGTTCCTCCGAGGTTTCTGGAAAGATAGGACTCCTTTCTCACCACGATCAGCAATTCCTCCCGATCAGCTGTGGCGTCATTGGCTGTTTTTTTTTTTTTTTTTTTTTCCCATTACCTTCCCTTCTTTAGTGGGTCACAGTGGGAGCATTTTAGAAATTCACAGGGACCTTTAGCTATTACCACCTCACACCCACGCATTCTGGCTCAGACAAGAGAGGGGCTAGTTTGGGCTTTGGATGGGAGAGACAGGACATCTGAGTCCTCCTGTAACAGTTAGGAAAGTACTCAAGAGTTGTCCTGTGGTGTTTGTATATCTTTCTATGATGTTCTGAGCCTTAAAATCAAACTCCACACTTTGTTTCTTGACCAGCTCTGGTGGGAATGCAACCATCACAGAAACAGAGGGAGCATCGATCTCATCTTGTGAAGAAGTTATAGTCATCTGTTTGGAGTCCCCATCCTTCTCCCCCTCCACACCCACAGCAGCTCCTTAGTCTTCTGGACTTACAGTGCTCACATTTGAAGTGACTCTGAGTACAGTCACAGGACCTCTGGCTGTTCTCCTCTATCTTCTGTGTGGCCCTGTTGCATGTGCCCCGGACTACTGGCTGCCCGACCCTACCTGCTCTTAGGGATTGGAGGTCAACAACATAGACTTGGGGAGTGGGTGAGAAATGCTATAGCAAGCTCATCTGAACACTGATGCAAGCTCCTTTAATACCCTCCACCCATGCCCCATTGGTCCCAAGAAAGCATCTCTTCTAAACAGCAGTTCCTGATTGGCTGGCATTGTCTGCACCAGCAATCCTTGGTCTCTCAGGCAGTCCTCAATTAGGTCCTCCTGTAGAAGATGCTTTTGTGGCTGTAGCCCGAGGTGTTTATGAAGAGGTGGCCCCAACATTCCTGCTACACAGCCTGACCTGGAACTCCTATTGAAAGACTTAACATTGTGCATCTCTGTGAGTTCAAGGCCAGCCTGGTCTACAGAGCAAGTTCCAGGAGAGGCAGAGCTACACGAGAAATCTTATCTCAGAAAACAAACAAATAAACACATTTCATTATAAACTTTTTCTTACAATCCAGCTGAGTGTGAGTGCCAGATTGAATTCCCCAGAGTTGTGACACAGTTACACCGTGCATCACTCCTCACACAATACTGCCATTCCTGCTGTGAGAGAAGACATCCATAGTCTCTCCCCGGGATGCTGAATGGACTTTTATAATTGCCTCTGCTAATAGAAATCAGCACAACTATGATCTACAGCTGCTGAAACCAGGTGAGGCGGTTTTATGGCTGGGCCACAGCGATGCTCCCATGAGGGTATTTTGAGGTCCTGTATATATAACACCTCATGGAACTCTTAAAATATCCTCTAAAGCAGGTACAGGATGAACTCCATCACACAGATGAAGCAGCAGCTTTGGACTTCGGTCCAATGGGTGCCCCCTTTCCTGCCTCGCTCAGTCTTAGCCCACACCCAAAGGCAGAGACACTAGTATTTGTTTGTGACTTCCCAGAGTGACATGTTGTCACTCGGCCACAGCACAACTGCCACAGCATGACACTGACACCAGTTCAAAGATACCCTCTAATCCATAAACTGCAGTCACGTGTCACAGTCCGCCGACACTCCAGCTGGGATCCAGGTCTGCATCCTGCGTCTAGCTGTAGTTGCCATTGGTCTCTTTTGGTTAGAACAGCCCCTCAGGCCCTGCTCATCTTTTATGACCTTGACATTCTGCAGAGCACGGGGATGTGCCCCAGTTTGAATTCATCTGATAGCTTCCTCGTGGTTTTTGTATTTTTGGCAGGGAAGCTACAGAAGCTATAGTCGGTCTTGTGGATGTGTCATGCTCTGAGGCTTGTGACATCTATTAGGCTCATTACTGGTAGTTGCTGGAGGACTTTCAACCAAGGACTTGGGGTTGTATAATGAAAAAGAAAGCTACAACTGCTGGGAAGTCTGTTAGATTGTTACACTGTTGCACTGCTTGACTTAGACTGTTAGACTGTTACAGTGTTGCACTGTTTGACTTAGACTGTTAGACTGTTACAGTGTTGCACTGTTTGACTTAGACTGTTAGACTGTTACACTGTTGCACTGTTTGACTTAGACAGACTGTTACAATGTTGCACTGTTTGACTTAGACTGTTAGACTGTTACAATATTGCACTGTTTGACTTAGACTGTTAGACTGTTACAATGTTGCACTGTTTGACTTAGACTGTTAGACTGTTGCACTGTTACTGGGGGGGCTATTACTGTTCACCTCAACAAATCCTTTAAGGATATGGAGAGCGGTCCAGTTTGACAGAGGACAGAGGACAGTGTGTAAGGGGAGCCGCCGCTGCCACCCTTAAAGACTGGGTGTGTAACCTTCTCCCAGGAGTGGTTGAAAGGAATTCTTCAGTAAGCCACTCAGAGATGAGGGGAGACCTCACATAGCGTTCTCAGGTAGAGGAGAGACTAAGGAGCTGGGTGCTGGGTAAGAGAGGATGAAACTGGCAGGATACAGAAACAAGTCAAAGGGAAACAGTAGCTCAGAGGGCAATAGGAGGCAGCAGAGGCAGCTACAGGGGCAGAAAGACTGGGAGATCCAGGCCAGCCTGCAACTGACTCATAAACAAAATTACACAAAAGCAAAATGTTGAGGGGAGCACAAAACTGAGCAGCTCAGAATTCTTTTGTTAAAAGTTGTGATAGAGCTGGTTGTGGTTAATCCCAGCACTCAGGAAACAGAAGCAGACAGATCTCTGTGAATTCGAGGTCTGGTCTAAAGATAGATTTCCCAGGAGGATCCTGGCCCGCAGCAGCTCTCTGCTCCCAAACCCCGTGGGAGAGAGACCTCACCGCCTGATCAGGTGGGCACTCCTGAGGCTGCAGAGCGGAGGAGACCACCAACACTGCCCACCCCTGCCCACATCCCTGGCCCAAGAGGCAACTATATAAGGCCTCTGGGTTCCCGTAGGGGAGGGCCCAGGAGCGGCAGGACCCCTGCGCCTGAGACACCGCCGGAACCTGAAGGAAACAGACCGGATAAACAGTTCTCTGCACCCAAATCCCGTGGGAGGGAGAGCTAGGCCTTCAGAGAGGCGGACACGCCTGGGAAGCCAGAGGAGACTGCACTCTGTGCACATCCAGACACCAGAGGAGAACACCGAGCGCCATCTGGGACCCTGGTGCACGGAGGCTCCCGGAGAGAGCGGCGCAGATCTTCCCGGTTGCTGCCGCCGCGGAGAGGACTTGGGCAGTACCCCACAAGCGGGCTTGAGCCTTGGAACCGCAGGTAGGACCAACTTTTCCCCTGTGGGAAACCTGCCTGGTGAACTCAGGACACACAGAGGCAAAATTCCTCTAGGACCGGGCACTTCCTGTGTTTACCGGAAGTCCCACACCCGCGGATCCCGGCCCGCAGCAGCTCTCTGCTCCCAAACCCCGTGGGAGAGAGACCTCACCGCCTGATCAGGTGCACACTCCTGAGGCTGCAGAGCGGAGGAGACCACCAACACTGCTCACCCCTACCCACATCCCTGGCCCAAGAGGCAACTGTATAAGGCCTCTGGGTTCCCGTAGGGGAGGGCCCAGGAGCGGCAGGACCCTTGCGCCCGAGACACCGCCGGAACCTGAAGGAAACAGACCGGATAAACAGTTCTCTGCACCCAAATCCCGTGGGAGGGAGAGCTAAACCTTCAGAGAGGCGGACACGCCTGGGAAACCAGAAGAGACTGCACTCTGTGCACATCCAGACGCCAGAGGAAAACACCAAACGTCATCTGGAACCCTGGTGCACGGAGGCTCCCGGAAAGAGCGGCGCAGATCTTCCCGGTTGCTGCCGCCGCGGAGAGGACTTAGGCAGCACCCCACGAGCAAACTTGAGCCTTGGAACCACAGGTAGGACCAACTTTTCCCCTGCAAGAAACCTGCCTGGTGAACTCAAGACACAGGCCCACAGGAACAGCTGAAGACCTGTAGAGAGGAAAAACTACACGCCCGAAAGCAGAGCACTCTGTCCCCATAACTGACTGAAAAAGAGGAAAACAGGTCTACAGCACTCCTGACACACAGGCTTATAGGACAGTCTAGCCACGGTCAGAAATAGCAGAACAAAGTAACACTAGAGATAATCTGATGGCGAGAGGCAAGCGCAGGAACCCAAGCAACAGAAACCAAGACTACATGGCATCATCGGAGCCCAATTCTCCCACCAAAGCAAACACGGAATATCCAAACACACCAGAAAAGCAAGATCTAGTTTCAAAATCATATTTGATCATGATGCTGGAGGACTTCAAGAAAGACATAAAGAACTCCCTTAGAGAACAAGTAGAAGCCTACAGAGAGGAATCGCAAAAATCCCTGAAAGAATTCCAGGAAAACACAATCAAACAGTTGAAGGAATTAAAAATGGAAATAGAAGCAATCAAGAAAGAACACATGGAAACAACCCTGGACATAGAAAATCAAAAGAAAAGACAAGGAGCTGTAGATACAAGCTTCACCAACAGAATACAAGAGATGGAAGAGAGAATCTCGGGAGCAGAAGATTCCATAGAAATCATTGACTCAACCGTCAAAGATAATGTAAAGCGGAAAAAGCTACTGGTCCAAAACATACAGGAAATCCAGGACTCAATGAGAAGATCAAACCTAAGGATAATAGGTATAGAAGAGAGTGAAGACTCCCAGCTCAAAGGACCAGTAAATATCTTCAACAAAATCATAGAAGAAAACTTCCCTAACCTAAAAAAAGAGATACCCATAGGCATACAAGAAGCCTACAGAACTCCAAATAGATTGGACCAGAAAAGAAACACCTCCCGTCACATAATTGTCAAAACACCAAACGCACAAAATAAAGAAAGAATATTAAAAGCAGTAAGGGAAAAAGGTCAAGTAACATATAAAGGCAGACCTATCAGAATCACACCAGACTTTTCGCCAGAAACTATGAAAGCCAGAAGATCCTGGACAGATGTCATACAGACCCTAAGAGAACACAAATGCCAGCCCAGGTTACTGTATCCTGCAAAACTCTCAATTAACATAGATGGAGAAACCAAGATATTCCATGACAAAACCAAATTTACACAATATCTTTCTACAAATCCAGCACTACAAAGGATAATAAAGGGTAAAGCCCAACATAAGGAGGCAAGCTATACCCTAGAAGAAGCAAGAAACTAATCGTCTTGGCAACAAAACAAAGAGAATGAAAGCACACAAACATAACCTCACATCCAAATATGAATATAACAGGAAGCAATAATCACTATTCCTTAATATCTTTCAACATCAATGGCCTCAACTCCCCAATAAAAAGACATAGATTAACAAACTGGATACGCAATGAGGACCCTGCATTCTGCTGCCTACAGGAAACACACCTCAGAGACAAAGACAGACACTACCTCAGAGTGAAAGGCTGGAAAACAACTTTCCAAGCAAATGGTCAGAAGAAGCAAGCTGGAGTAGCCATTCTAATATCAAATAAAATCAATTTTCAATTAAAAGTCATCAAAAAAGATAAGGAAGGACACTTCATATTCATCAAAGGAAAAATCCACCAAGATGAACTCTCAATCCTCATCTTCGATTGGTTTATATACAAGTGTGCAATTTCTAGGCTTGAAAGTAAAATGATGCTATCTGGTGCTGGATAGAGGAGCCTTATTTTTTATTATGGCAGCTTGCTATTTTTGTAACATGGTGATTTGGTTGAACACAATAAAGTACAGTAGTAACTGAAAAAAAAAAAAAGATAGATTTCCCAGACCAGGTCATGACTTCATAGAGAAATATTGTCCCAAAAAACCAATAATAATAATAATAATAATAATAATAACAACAACAAAAACAACAACAACAAAAACAACAACAACAATGATAATTACAAGATCGCTATACTGATGGAAACGGAAATGCTATTAAAAGAAATTAAAGAACATCAAATGAACAGACAGCCATTCAGAGTCTACCCATACTAAGCACTCAATGCTGTTAAAAATGGCAACTTTCTTTTTTGGCAACTCCTGACAGTTGTAGCCGCACATTTAGCTCTCCCTCTCCCTGCCCGCCCTCTGCCTCAAAAGCACAGTATCAAGACTGCACTCCAGAGGCAGAGGCAGGTGGATCTATCTAAGGGCAGCCTACTCTACAGAGTGAGCTTCCTGTCAACGAGGGCTACACAGAGAGATCCTGTCTCAAACAAACAAAAACCAACCAACCGAAACAAAAACCCCAAAACCAACAAATAAAAAGTTGTAGTAAAATACTAGGACTAATGGCGCATGTCCGAAATTCCAGCACTCAGAATGAGGTAGGAGCTCAACATGAGTTCCAAGCCAGCTTGGGGCTGTCTCAGACAAATAAACAAATACATATAACTGTGGTTTAAAACAATATAGCTCAGCATTTATTATTTTAGTCATTCATAAGTGCACAATCCATGGCCATTAAATACGTCTGCCATGTTTTGTAATCATTATGTTTATGAATACCTAAGACCCTTTATTGTCCCCTAACAAAGATTCCATACCCATCAGAGGGCCCCACATCTGTCTCTGGTGTCTGCTGACCCCTCCTTATCCTGCTTTCTGCCTCTCTGAGCTGATAACTTGAAACAGTTTGCCTCACCACACCGATAGTCAAGAGCAGAGAAGTAGCTCGGTGTTTCCAGGGCTCAGCCTGTCTCTACATTTCCACAGTCCAGGACCCAAATCCAGGGACTGGTGGTGGCCATAATGGGTGGGTCTTCCCATTTTAATTAATGTAACCAGGAACAATCCTGACAGGCTTGCTATACACAGGCTTGCTATACACAGGCTTGCTATACACAGGCCTACTCAATCTGTTGCCCTGAGACTCGCTGCCCAGGTGATTCAAGATTGTGTCAAGTTGCTAATTAAAATTAGCCATCCCAGCTGCTACGGACGTCAGAGAACAGATGTCCAAGTCCTTGATGTGAATTCTCTTAGGTCTACCCGTGGACCTGGTAGCTCTCCAGTTGCCTTGTGTGTGTGGGAGGTGTGTGTGGGAGGTGTGTTTGGGGGTGGTTCTGCTTTGGGGTTTTTATTTGTTTTTACTTTAAATATTTATTTTATTTTTATTTATGTGTCTGTGTGAACGTAGGCCCTGTGTGTACAGGTCGCTCAGAGTCGAGATAGAGCATCAAATCCCCTGAGCTGCTGCTGGGAACCAAACTCGGGTTCTTTGCTTTTGTGTCTTGTATTTAATCAGGCTGAGCCACTGCCAGGCAAGTTCCTTCTCATCCTTCGCCAATGCCTTCCACAGGAGGATTCCCCTCTGGGGTCTCTATTTCTGCTGGAGCCCTGCTGCCACTCTAGATCGAACACTTCATACAGGCCTCGCAATACGTGAACCAAGTGGCTGCTGCACCCAGACCTCAGCCCCAGGCAGCTTTAGATGTTCTGAGGGCAACCTTCTCAATTTCCAGAAGAGAAAAGAGTAAGACTCTAAGAGGTTAAACATCCTGTGGAAAGACACGGCTGTGTACAGAGCAGTCTGAAATTCAAACTCCCAGTCCTCACACCAATGCTATTCTTCCTGGGTTCTACACCTTTTATTTCCATAACATGCCTCCCTTTGCTCAGCTATGCAGACTTTGTTTGGGAAACATGCAGGCCGGCTGCATAAAGACCTTATTTTCCTCATTCTTTCAAAAGTATTTTAGAGTTACTCAGCTGTACGCTCCTGTAGGCCGACAGTACTATTTCGTGGTCTTGAACGTGGAGGGGAAGGCATCAGTTGTGATGGGATGACATGTCCCAAGCCCCGCTGCTGAAGTTGTGTGGCTTATTTTAGAAAGTTTTCCATCAGTTGCTTCCTCAGAGAGAAGTGTTGTTTCCTGGATTCCTTAGATGATTTTTAAATTTCTGTTTAAGGGTTAGTACACAGACGAGTCTACGTGATCTCAGCACAGCCAGGCTTGGGGGGGAGGGTGGGGTGAATGTGGTATTAGCAGCCTGTGAAGGAGCCTGCTTCATAAATATTTACCCAGCTCCCTGTCATAGTAGCCTGGGACAGATCTACAGTCTGCTGCAGCTGGCCTTCTGTCTTGATGTTAACATGAATTCAGCTGCTTGCTTTTTTGTTTGTTTTGTTTTTCCAAACTGGGTTTCTCTTTATAGCTCTGGCTATGCTAGAACTCACTTTGAAGACCAGGCCGGCCTTGAACTCACAGAGATCTATCTGCCTCTGCTTCCCCAGTGGGGACTAAAGGCATGTGCCACCACTGCCCACCTGTCTTTTTTTTTTTTTTTTCTTTTTTTTGGAGCTGGGGACCGAACCCAGGGCCTTGTGCTTGCTAGGCAAGCGCTCTACCACTGAGCTAAATCCCCAAGCCCCCCACCTGCCTTTTTATTTCCTACCATATTTTCTCTTTTCCTAAGTCTGCTCCTTCAAAGACACAGCCACTCCCCAGCCCACCCCTACTCAAGTGCCTGTAGTCACTTTAGATGCACACATTGGTTTGCAGGACTTCTTGTTATTTTCCCATGTATGTCTGGTACACGCAGATGGGCCATCCCTAGAAGCAGCCTGGCAGACCCTGGCAGAATATTTCCTCCTCTTCCTCCTCCTCCTCCTCCTCATCATCATCATCATAATTATCGTTATCATTGTTATTTAGAATGTTATATTTATTGATTGATTGATGATGTACATGTGTGTGTGGGCACATGTGTGGCATGGTACTTGTGTGGAGATCAAAGGTCATCTTGCAAGAATTAGTTCTCTTTTTCTAACATGTGGGTCTGGGGATTGAATTTAGATCTTCTGGTTTAAAGCAAGTTTAGTTTAGTTAGTGTGTATGTATGTATGTGTGTTCATCACAGTGTGGGTATGTGTGTATGAGTGTGCTTGTGTGTCTGTACTCACCAGGGTATGTGTATGTGCATGTGTGTGTACATGTGCTCACCATGATGTGTGTGTACATGTGTGCAGCCTCACCATGATGTGTGTGTATGTGTGTATGCATATGTGTACACATGAACTCACCATGGCTGCTTCGACTGCTGGTGTGTGTATGTGAACAGCCATCAGGCTCAGCTTCAAGCACTTTTACCCACTGAGCTGTGAGGATCCGCTTTCTGGCTGGGGCAAAGCATCTGGCAAGTTACACTGGCTGTGATGGAAGGCTCAGTTGTTGCTGCATGGACTCTACAGGACCGTCTGAGTCTCCTCATGGCGCACAACAGGCTTACCTCAGCAGGTGATCCCACAGACCATGGAGGAGGTCACACTGAGGATGGCAGCCTTAGAGTTTCACAGGCTGTCTGATTTAGGGTTTTACTGCTGTGAACAGACACCATGACCAAGGCAACTCTTATAAAGGAGATTTAATTGGAGCTGGTTTTTCAGGTTCATCAGCTAGTATCATCAAGGCAGGAGCATGGCAGCATCCAGGCAGGCCTGGAGCAGGAGGAGCTGAGAGTTTACATCTTCTTCTGAAGGCTGCTGGGAGAAGACTGTCTTCCAATTAGCTAGGAAAAGAGTCTCAAAGCCCATGCCCACAGTGACACACTTCCTCCAACAGGGCCATACCTACTCCAACAAGGCCACACCTCCAATAGTGACACTCCCTGAGCTAAGCATATTCAAACCACCACAATCACTTCTTGGCCCCCAAAGACTTGCTCAAACACGAGTCGATGGGAGCCATTTATAGCCATAGCAAAATGCAGAAATAAATTTAGTACAGATTCAAAAATTCCATAGACTATCACAGTCCGAATAATGCTAAAAATCCAAAGTTCAAAGTCTCTTGTGAGATCCATGCAATCTCCTAACTGTAATTCACCTATAAAATCAAAATCAAAAAGCAGATCACGTGCCTCCAACGTCACAGAATGTACATTAACATTCCAAAACGACATAGTGAGGAAATCCTGAACAACAGTAAGACTAAAAGCCAGCTAGGCAAACTCCCAACTGCGTCTCCATGTCTGATATCCAACCCCTTTCTGCTTTATTCACAGAAGCACAATTCTCTTTGGCTGGTTCTACTTCCTGTTAGCGGCTTTCCTCAGCAGGTATCCCATGGCTCTAGCATCTCTAACATTTTTGGGTCTCCAAGGCAATTCCAATTTTGTATCTTCTTGTTTCAATGCCTAGGATCTACATGTGATCTCCTGGGTTCCTCCAAAGGGTGGTGTCACTTCTCCAACTCTGCCCTCTGTAGTGCTCTAGGCTCTGGTTGACTCCATTCCACTGCTGCTGCTGTTCTTGGTGATCATCCCATGGTATTGGCATCTACAGTACACTGGAGTCTTCAACTGCAACTAGGCTTCACCAATAACCTCTTATAGCTTCCCTTCACGGTGCCAAGCCTCAACATCTTTGCATGACCCCTTCAGTCCTGGGCTGTCAACTGCAAATGAGGCTGCACCTTCACCAAGGGCCTTCCCTGACTTCTCACAGTGCCAAGCCTCAGCTGCTCTTCATGATCCTTTCATGCCTTCAAAACCAGTACTACCTAGGTGACTCATATATTACAAAGTCCAGCTGCAGCACGAGGTACAACCTTGGCTGTCTCTGAACATAGTTTCTTTGTGCTCTCAGAAAACACTCCCCAGAAGATTTCACCTCAGTGATGCTGGTCTCTTCTTAATCACCACTAACTTCTTAGCTCCAGCTAACCAGCATCATCAATTTTCCCACTAGTCTCCTACTACTCTTGATTCTAAAGCCAGAGCCACATGGCCAAAGTTGCCAAGTTGTACTCTTACCGGGGCTGGAACATGGCCCCCTGTTCTATTACATTATTACCAGTTTTCTGTTTTCCAGTGGTTTCCTTCACTGCCTAAGCTTAGCTGTCCTGGAACTTACTCTGTAGATTGAACTCAGAGATCTACATGGCTCAGTCACCTGAATGCTGTGGTTAAAGACGTTTTCTCTACTTAGAACTTGCTCTGTTCCAAACTAGACTTGAACTCAGGGATCTGCTTGCCTCTGTCTCTTGGAATTAAAGGCATGTACTACCATGCCCGGACCTAAGCTTTTCATGGTCACTATTCCTCATGATCCAGATCAAAAGTCTGTGTCTTCCAGCCTCAAGATCTGGATCACAAGTCTTCCATCTATTTCTGGTTTGTAGTTCAATCCAGATTAAAAGTCCAAACTTTTCATTCCCCTTACAACAGCAAATGCATAAACAATAAACTTAGCTGGGTGGGATCTTGCCCCAAAGTCACCATTCCCTTAATATGTTTCTTTTCTCGAACACAGGATTCAGCTCTGTATCACTTCCTGGTGCCTCTTTATGAGGTGAACATACATTCTGTATTTACTCTTTTTTTTTTTTTTTTGGTTCTTTTTCTTTTTCCGGAGCTGGGGACCGAACCCAGGGCCTTGCGCTTCCTAGGCAAGCGCTCTACCACTGAGCTAAATCCCCAGCCCCTGTATTTACTCTTTTTAAGCTTGCTGTGCTTCATCAAAACATTCTTTATGAAACTAAACCACAGTACAGAGTTTAAATTGGATTGTTTTGCAACCTTCTTTGTCAACGCAATTAATCTGAATCTCTTCACTTTAGTCTCAGGCAGACTCTTCAGACGAGGGCAAAAAGCAGCCACATTCTTCTCCAAAATATCACAAAAACAGTCTGTAGGCTACACACACTAACATTCTTCTCCTCTGGGCCAGGTCTGCACAGTTCAAATCGCCCTCAGCACTAATCTCTTCCATATTCCTCGGATGGTTCATTAAGCCCCACTTAAAGCATTCCATGGCTTTCCAAATTCAAAGTCCCCAAATCTACATTCCTCCAAACAAAAGCCTGGTCAGGTCTATCACAGCGATACCCCTGTCCCTGGTATTAACTTCTGCCTTAGTTAGGGTTTTCCTGCTTTGAACAGACGCCATGACTAAGACAACTCTTATAAGGAGATTTAATTGGGGCTGGTTTACAGGTTCAGAGGTTCAGTCCATTATCATCAAGGTGGGAGCGTGGCAGCGTCCAGGCAGGCATGGTGCAGGAGGAGCTGAGAGTTCTACATCTTGATCTGAAGGCCTCCAGGAGAAGACTGTCTTCCAGTCAGCTAGGAAAAGGGGCTCAAAGCACACACCCACAGTGACACACTTCTTCCAACATTGCTTTCCCTGCACTCTCAGATCTCAGGCAGGTATTTCTTCTGAGTGTAATCTCATGCTAAGACTGTGCAGCACCCAGCATCCAAGAAAGCCCTGGTGGATCTTGCTAGCATCATGCTCTCACACTGTCGCTTCTGTGCTAACCTGGGAGGTGGTGTGTTATGACTGGCTGTTGCAGAAGGGGAAAGGGGAAATTCTGAGGCTGCCACCCTCATCACAACCTCCAGTCTATGGGGTCATCTGCCCTCAGAGGAGTCTGTTGTTGTATTGTGAGGAGACTTGAATAGCCTCATGGAGGACTCCAGGTTGTAGCAAGCAAGCCTCCCCTGCCATAGCCAGAGTAACTTGTCAAGTATGTGAGGACATCTTTCGGCCCCAGCCTAGAAGAGGGTCTGGAGTCCCTGATACCCTGTTACAATTGCCCGATATTCTTGAGCCAGAACTGTTCAATGGAGCCACCCCCAAACGCCAGACTTGTGTGAGATGACAAACTCTTACTCTTCTTGTAAAATGAAGTTTTCAGAGTCTTTTGCTATACATCAATAGGTAGGTAAGTAAAGCCCTGGGCACCATGCAGACAACTTTACTGAAGTTACACAGATGTGGCCAAGTTTCTCAGGCCATCTCAGTCATGGGTACAAAAAAAGAACACAGTAATGTACAGATCTCATTGGCTCTTGATGCTAACACCAAAGCAAGCAAGATCTTCCCGGAACGTGCTTGTGAGATGACATCATAACCTAGCAGTCACTTTACCTTCCTTCCCTCCTTCCTTCCTACCTTCCTTCCTTTCTTTCTTTCCTTCTTTCTTTCTTTCTTTTCTTCCTTCCTTCCTTTCTAAATATTTATTTATTTCATGTCTCTGAGTACATTGTAGCTGTCTTCAGACACACCAGAAGAGGGCATCAGATCCCATTACAGATGGTTGTGAGCTACCATGTGGTTGCCGGGAATTGAACTCAGGACCCCTGGAAGAATAGTCAGTGCTCTTAACCGCTGAGCCATCTCTCCAGTCTCCACTTTAAATTTCTAATGTAAGAGTTGACAAGTTTTGTTTTGTTTTGTTTTGTTTTTCTGGAAAGGACTAAATAACATATATTTTAGCTGTTGAAGGCCCCATGGTTTGTCTTATAAAATATGATGTGGTGAGGGGGTACCTGCAGACCCCTGCCAAGGGGAACCCCTGAGTAATTTCACCATGCAGCAGAGCTGATATAAGGAGGTTTATTGGGGGAAGGGAGAAGAAGGAGGACCTGGAGAAGGGGTAGAGACAGATGGGTAGACATGTAGACAGGCAGACAAATGAGAGAGAGAGAGAGAGAGAGAGAGAGAGAGAGAGAGAGAGAGAAGTAAGCAGTCATATTCCACACATGGCACATCTGGCCCCTGTGGCAGGTGATGATGTAGGCTGTTACTAGGTCCCTGGAGGCACCTAGTGGAATCTGTAAGTAACCAGTTTGTCAGTTCTTCAGCCTTGAGGATGCCGTGCAAAAGCAGGTATAGATAACATGCACATGAGTGGGCATGGCTGTATTCCAATATAACTTTGTTTATAAATCAGGAAGCAGGCTTCATTTGGCCCATGGCGTGAGTTATGGTTTGCCAGTTTCAGCTCTATTGAAAAAACAAAACAAACCGAGGGAGGTGAGGAGGAGAACAGACAAAGCGTTGACAGCCATTGAAAAGTTGGGGATTGGGCCAACCCAAAAAGTGGTGGTTCGTGCCCACTTCTCTCTGTTATTTCCCTCACACCCTTCACTTCTGCATACAAATGCTTTCATTTCAAGCTGGTGTTTAATCAGAATGAGCCTCCCAGAAGCTGAGGAACGCAGCAGACCTCTGCAGTCTTGTTGAGGTCTTAGTATTTCCCAGGAGGCTCACAGATGAATTTCCTTTCGGAGTCTTACACCCTGGTAAACAGTTTTCCAAAAATGGAGATTGTAGTGCTCAGGGATGGAGCTCACCGCCCTCAGGGAAGCAGTGTTGTTCTCTTATTTCTCTGTGGGAAATCGGAATGTCCCGGGGTGGACCAGAAATTCACCAGAAGCTCTGTGAAGCGCTGGGAGCTCAGGAAGTTGGACTCTAGTCAGAACATCTGGGAGTTTAAAGAAGAAAATAAAGTTAAGTTATTCATCAGACTCCATACATTCTCTCAAAAGCAGATACTGTAATTACACAGAGACGAGACAATGGACCATGTTGTCAGCAGAAAGGAATCACATGCACCTCAACTGAAACTGTGCTGAGTTCTTACCTAATTTTGGATCATGGGTGGCAGATCTTTTATTTTAAGAAAGGAATCGGTCTCCTCGCTCCCCACGAGGTTTTTCACAGTGCCCGTGGAAGCAGGTCTTTATCACCTGGTCCCCAGCAGGATCTGTGCACTTTGTCCTCCAACAGGGTCAGCCCCATGCCTCTGTGCCTACTTGGCAGGATCTCACTCCGGAAACTGCATAAACTCTACTCACCACTGACTCCAGCCTCAGCTAGGAAGCCTCAGAAGTTCTTTTGTTTTGTTTTGGTTTTGGTTTGCTTTGCGTATTCTAACACTACCTGCCATTGTCCTGTTAACTGTGAATGGCCTTGTCAGTGACCTAGGGTAATTAAATTAATGCTACAGCCAGAAAGACCACCCCAGTGGGCTGGAGAGATGGCTCAGTGGTTAAAAGGACCTGCTGCTCTATCAGAGGAGCTGGGCTCACTTCCCAGCGCCACATGGCATCTTATAACCATCTGTTAATTCCAGTTCCAGGGGACCTGTTGCCCTCTTCTGGCCTCCAAGGGCACCAGGCACACATGTGGCACACAGACGACGTGCAGGCAGAACACCCGTACACACAAAGTGAAATGAATGCAAAAAGATGTTACTTCAATTTTTAAAAAAAGACTGTCCCCGCTTTTCCGTGGCTTGGCATGTTAAGAACTGTTTTTGTTCATGTCCTAACACAGGACAGGTGCACATGTTGTGTGTGCCGGAGGTCAAGCTCCTTCCCTTCATGGCTCCAGTGTCGTGGAGTCTTTGTCATTTTACTGCCTTTATATGTTATTTATTATTATTATTAGTGTGTGTGCGTGTATGCAGTGCACACCTATGAAGGTCAGAGGACTTTGGGGACCTGGGTTCTTTCTTGCCACTTTGTACTCAAGGGATGAAGCGTCGGTCCTTGGGGTCACATGGCAATGACCTTTACACACTGGTGAGCCTCGTTACCAGCCCGGTGTCTGTCGTTTTAGCTGACAGATGAAGAAAGACAGCCTCAGGAAGTCACACTCACTCACTCTGTGTAAACTGCATCTGTGAGAGTCCCCTGAGTTGTGGTTTGATAACGGTCCTCTATTCGCTGGAAGCAGTCCATTGCGAGGACAGTCTTCTTATTCTTGCTCTTCACAATGGGCACTGTACTGTTTTCAGTTTGGAGTATTATCAATAAAAAAAATGATTGTGAACACGTCTTTTGGTTCACTATTTCTATTGAGTAGAATTGCTGGGTCTTAAGATATCAACAACATCGGGCTGGAGAGATGGCTCAGCGGTTAAGAGCACTGACTGCGAGGTTGGGGATTTAGCTCAGTGGTAGAGCACTTGCCTAGCAAGCGCAAGGCCCTGGGTTCGGTCCCCAGCTCCGAAAAAAAGAAAAAGGAAAAAAAAAAAAAAGAGCACTGACTGCTCTTCCAGAGGTCCTGAGTTCAATTCCCAGCAACCACATGGTGGCTCACAACCATCTGTAATTGGATCTGATGTCTCTTCTGGTGTGGTCTGAAGACAGCTACAGTGTAGTTATATATAATAAACAAACAAATCTTAAAAAAAAGATATCAACAACATCAACAAATACTGCCGAATAGTTTTCCAAAGTGATCGTAGGCATTGACCTGCCTTCCTACCCCCAAGTATTTCATGAGACTTTCACCTGCTCCAAATACTTGCCAGCACTTGGTATTGTCCGTCCTTTAGCAATTCTGGGTATAGGTGAGGTGATGTTTTTGTGGTTTGGTTTGCGGATTCCTGATTGCTGAAGCTACTGAGCACTTTTGTATACACTGCCCACTACATCATTCTGTCTCAAGAACTTCCGGTCTGAGTCATAGCTTCTGTTCTTTAGTGCGGGTAGTCTTTTTCTGAGTGATTTGAAGAAAGTGTCGGTACGTTTGCCTTATGTTAAGTATTTTGACGCAGCTGTATTCTTACTTCCTGTAGATTTCCTTTTCCTTCTCTTAAAAGTAGTTTTGATTAGCAGAAGAAGTTTTACATTTTAATGAACTCTGTAGTTTTCTTCAATCTTTAATGGCTAGGAATTTTTGTGTAGTGGCTCTTCCAAGATCATAAAGATTTTTCGTGTTATCTTTTAGAAGTCTTATTCTTTTACCTTTTACTCTTAGGTCTGTGATTGATCTGGACATGGTTTTTGCATTCGGAGTCGTATAGGGAACAAGGGAATACTCAGGAATCAGGGTCATGTGTTGAAAGGACTATGTTTCTTCCTAATGTGACACAGGACCTCAGTTTTAAGTCAGGAGATTACCTACTGTTGGTCGATCTAGGGACACCTTATTTATTTATGTTTTCACTGACATCACATGTTTTCAATTGTGGTAGTTTAAAAACTGGTAATTTAATTGGGTGTGGTGGCATACACATAATGTTAGCATTTCTCCTAGGCTCTGCCCAACAGTTACCTAGCAACAGCCAGGTAAGTGCCTGGCTTGCTATAAAAGGACTGTTTGGCCTCTCTCATCTGCTCTCTGACCCTCCCCCTCTCTCTGGCCTCTGTCTCCCTCCTCTCCCCTTCTTTCTCCGTGTGTTCCTGGCCCCGCCTTTCCCCTTCTTTCTCTCCTTCTCTGTCCCCTCTTTCTCTGCCTCTACTCCCTTCTCAAACCCCCTTCTCGAGGGGAGAGGAGAGGAGAGGAGAGGAGAGAGAGAGAGAGAGAGAGAGAGAGAGAGAGAGAGAGAGAGAGAGAGGTTAAACAGTCTTTTTATAGCAAGCCAGGCTCCTACCTGGCTGTTGCTATGTAACTGTTGGGCAGAGCCTAGAAGAAATGCTAACACACATAATCCTAGGATTCCTGAGAGTCTGGGGCTAGAAGATTAAGAGTTATGGGCTAGCCTGGGCTATATAGTAAGATTCCTGTTGATCATACTGCAGGGATGGTATCACACCTAGGAGTCTATGGACAGACACAAATTAGACTCAGTGGGCTGTTTTTTTTAAAAAGGATCTGAAGATATGGGTGGGGAGATGGGAAATGGGTCTGGGAGAGTTAAGGGGGGAGTTAAGGGGGTAGACATGATCAAAACACATTGTCTAAAGTTCTCAGAGAATTAATAAAAATCTTCCTTAAAAAGGGACTGGTGGGGGGTTGGGGATTTAGCTCAGTGGTAGAGCGCTTGCTTAGGAAGCGCAAGGCCCTGGGTTCGGTCCCCAGCTCCAAAAAAAAGAACCAAAAAAAAAAAAAAGGGACTGGTGGCTTTCCCTGCCGTTTCACAATGCTGCAAAGGGAGGTAAGGCTCCTCGGGTCTGGAAGCCATGTCCATTCCTCCAGCATACTTCAGTCTGAGAATACTGCATTGAAAGTCAAACTGACGAACCGTTGTATGACTGTTACCCTGTGGGAAATGAGCTGTAAAAACATGGACCAAGTAGGTATGGTGGCTCATGCTGAGGCAGGAGCATGATGAGTAGGAGGCTAGCCTAAGATCAATACCAAAACTCAATCAAAAACAGTAAGATAGGTTGTTAAGGGTGAGAGAGAAGTGAGTCACAGCACAAAGAAAGGGTTTCAGGCAAGGAAAGTTCCGGGTTGTTTGGTTTTGTTGTTGGTTTTCTTTTGTGTTTGTTTTTTGTGTGTGTTGCTATATTAGTTGTTTTGACAGAGTCTCCTATAGTTCAGGCTGGCCTCAAACTTGACACGTAGCCAAGGCTGGCCTTGAACTCCTGACCTACCTCTCAAGTGCTGAGGTTATAGGTGTACACGACCACACCAGCCTCCAAACTATTCTGCATGGTATTATGATGGTGGGCACTTGCCACCAAGCCTGATGACCTGAGTCCCTGGGACCCATGTGGAGGAAGGAGAGACAGGCTCCTGGAAGTTCTCTTCTGATCCCTCTGATCTCCACACTGGAGCTGTGGCACACACACACACACACACACACACACACACACACACACACACACTAAATAAATCCAACATAAACTGTGGACATTAGCCCTAGGTTGTATGTTGGAGGCTCACTAGTAGTCATTAATGAACGCCCTATTTGGTGGAGAATGTGGGTAAGGGAGAAGCTGTGCTTGCTGGGCCAGGGGCACATGGGAATTCTCTGTGTTATCTACTCAATTTTATTATAAACCTCAAACTGCTGTTTAAAGATGAAGTCTGTCCCCTACACCCAAGGCTCAGGGAACACTGTGGAAGAGGAGGGTGAAAGACTGCTGGGGTCCAAGGATCGGGGGTTTCTGGGAGTCTATGCCTCTTGCAAGTGGGGCTCAGAGGAGCTCCACCCATGAAGTCTCACCAACATGGTTGCCTAAGCATGATTTGAACAAGAAGGACACTGATGGACATGCTATGGAAGTCAGGGAGCTCACAAGGCTTCAACCTAAACAAAGAACTACAGGCAACCAAAAGAATGCTGAAAACTGGAGAAATAGTCTTCCCCAGGGACGAGTGCACCAATTGGCGATCCAATACCAAATAGTCAGCCCTGAAAATAGACATTGTACAGTAACAGTATACAGCCGAGCACCTTGTATTTATAGATTTAAGAAACCCCCCCACACACACATGCACTAACGCACATAGACCACCACTACCACTACCACTACCACCACCATGAACAAGAACAAACTAAGGGAAAAGAGACCATCAATTTGAAAGAGAACAAGAGGATAAATGGGCAGGACTGAAGGGAGGAACAGGAAGGGGGAAATGATGTAATTATATTATCTCAAAAAGTAAAAGTTATAATTATAAAAAATAAATAAAAATCAGGTTGCTTGCATATTTTTGATAATTAAAGTCAACAATAACATTATTATTATTATTATTATTATTATTATTATTATTCACCTTGGATAGTTGTCTGGTGTCCAGGTCATTAAAAGCATATATACTACCACCTTAGAATTATGCCCTAGAATTCCATCCACGACAGCAGACATGGAACTGGCCCAGATTCTGCTTGTGTTTCTATGAGTTTTAGTTTAGCGTGGACACTGAGACACAGCACGCGCTCCGTAGCCATGCTCTCTACCCAAAGCCACTTCTTGTTTCGTTGTAACCTGCAAAGCCAATGTCACATAGACATAGACAATGTCACAATCCATCAGACCCTGCCACCACCGCCGGCCTCATGTTTTGAATGATACAGTTCACATCTTTTGCTCTTGTAATGTTTCCATCTAGGTTTTATTTAATTTCTGCTGCCAAACGCCAAGACCTGCTTTTTAGACTGAACTAATTTTCTTACAAAGCGGTGGCCCATAGGACCATGGTTCAGTCACTGAACTCAGATGACCCGCCTCCAGTACAGCTGAGCTCTGATTGGCTGAATTTGAGGGCGATCCTCAGACTGTCGATAACGCCCGATTATGAGCAGGCAAAACACTGCCAGCTGCTTGGTAGTGATCAGACTGCTCCTGCTTTCTGTTTTACGCAGACCCTGATTATGTTTGGGTAGATGTCTGCAGTGTTTGTTTCAATGGCTTCCAGAGTCGGAATATTCCAAAATCAAGTGTCTTTTTAGCCACCATCTGAAACACCTGTTTCCACTCTGTGTAAATTGTGTTTCTGCAGACAAAGGAGAAAGCTGCGTGTGAATGTTCTCACGCTAAGGCCAGATGTGAGCGAGCCAGCTCGCACCTGGAGCAGACTAGTCCATTGTCTGAACCCCACGGGAGGCTCCAGTGAGTTTGCTATCCAGAGCACACTTTACCTTTGCGGCCTCAGGTCACGCTGCGTGTTCCCACATCATGTCCAGCATGCAGAGGAGGCAGAGGAAATTGAGGGGTTCCCTGGAGAGCTTCCTTCTTTCTTCCCCCCAGCTTCCCCCATCTCCAGCCTCGTCTTCCCTCTCCTTGTCTTCTTGGCAGATGTGTGACAGGCTGAGCTTGCTAACAGTCCTCTCTCTCTCTCTCTCTCTCTCTCTCTCTCTCTCTCTCTCTCTCTCTCCTGCCAAGCCTGACCACCTGAGAGTAATCACTGGGACCCACAGGGTTGTAGGAGAGAACTAACTCCTAGGCCTCCCCACTTCCCCACCCCACAATCCTAGTGACCAGTCTAGTTCCTGTTTGACCTGCTCTGTTCTCTCTCTCTCTCTCTCTCTCTCTCTCTCTCTCTCTCTCTCTCTCTCTCTCTCTCTCTCTCTCTCTCTCTCTCGTCTGCTGCAGAATTGCATATGAGCTTTAATCAGTAGCCTAAACCAAAAATTCTTAAACCAAAAATGAAAGTGTTGAAGGCAAACTGGCCTCCAAGGGTCCAAGAAAAAAAAAAGCCTTGGGCCGCTTCTCCTCCTCTGCTGACCTTTGGGATGGTTTCAGGTACACACGTTCTGCTGGGAATTCTTAGTGGGTGCCCCAGGATGTGAGGTTATTTTGATTTGTTTGTTTTTATTTGCTTGGTTTCAGGAACCCAAAGGCATGGTTACTCCAGAATAACAGGAAGGTAAAACTGTAACGGAATATCCCCACTGTCTGTATCTCACTGAGGGGTTTGTTTGGAGTCATAATGGGTCACTATGTTATCGTGCTTGAATAAAAGCAGTAACCGATCAAGCACTTCTGTGCCACAAGTATTCAGTCCTTAAAACAATACAGAGTAGATGTAACTACGAAGTTAAGGCTTGCCCCATGCCCTATAGCCATCGAGGAGAAGTCTAGAAAAACATTTTGCTTATTGAATCTAATATTGTCTTGTTGGTTGCATTTTGTTTCTTTTTAAAAAGATTTATTGATTTTTAATTTTGTGTATATCTTCATATTTTATGTGCACTTACATGTATGTGGATGGCCAAGGAGATCAGAAGTGCTTCTTTGGATCCTCTGGAGTTATAAGCACTATGGAGGTGCTGGGAAAGGACTCAGGGTCACTGTAAGAGCAACAGGCTCTCTTGATGACTGAGCCATCTCCAGTCTCGCTGTGTAGCCTCGGGCTGGTCTTGACCTTGCGATCCTTCTGCCTCCTGCGTGCTATTACAAGTATGTGCCATCATGCCCAGCTGTGGTTCTCATTTGTCTGGAAACACTATAACTGTCAGAAAAAATGGGTCAGCTCAGAAAGCGTTACATTTTTCATTTAAAACAGTAATCACCAAGGTTGAAATGAACTCCTAGCTGAATATGTGTACATTCTGGTTAGTCGAATAACTTCTCGGAAGCCACTGTGAAAGTCAGCCATTAGACCTGGATTCCTGTCTGCTTCTCCTCTCACTCTGGGGAGCAGAGGGGAAGATTGCTTTGGGGTGGGGGACGTGGGGGGAAAGAGGGGCGGGTGTGGGAAGAGTATGCCGATGTTATAAAGATGCCCCAGCAGGTGGCAGTGTTTCCCACAGCAGCAGCCGCACAGCCCACGGAGTTCACTGCCCAGATGCTTAAGAGACAAGAAGACAAATTTGTGGGAGAAGATCATAGCACCTGCTTGCATTTTTTGTGTGTGCTGGGAATTGAACCCTTGGCCTTGTAGCTACTAAGTAAGTGCTCTACCACTGAGGTACACCCCTAGGCCTCATTTTAAAATTTTGTCCATTACATATAATTTTATTTTTATAATTAGCTAATTAATTAGAGACAGGGATGTGTGCTCATCATAGCTAAACCCAGGTTTGGACTGAACTTCCTTGTTTGTTCCCAGCCTGCAGAACTTAGCAGTTTGCTTTGTACTGCCAATGGCTCCTGGTTCCCACTACAAGTTTGGCACTTATCTGCATCTCTGACAAGGACGCACTAGGAGGTGCTGAAGTTCAGAGTTGGGTAAGGAATGACAAGCGTTAACACGCTGGTGTTCTGATGAGAACAGAGAGCAAGCTCGCCCTGACTGCAGCGAGGCCTCAGGCCTGGCAGAAAGGCCCAGCCCATTGGTTGGGCTGCCACAGAACGGGCATGACACTTCGGAATACATTGGACTGGTGTGTTTTCTTTCCATTTAAACCAAGGTGCACTGCAGGTTTCTGTGCTTCAGGGTAAGGGACAAGCCATTGAGAAAAACTAGGTCACTGCTCTATTTCAGCTTACAGATTCCTCTATAAAAAATTCCTTGTCTGTAAGTAGTAGTGGGAAGAGGTCATCAAAGTGGGGTGCATTCAGCATAACACAGAAGGGTCGCGCGGGAGGAAACTAATACAAGTTCTATATTTTCTTCTCATCCTTTAAGATGTCTATTTGTGGGGATATATTTTATGTGACATACACTGTTGGTATAATAAGTATATATCGCTTTGAACTACACATTAATATATACATGTACCATCACCATACATACATACATATATATGATACATACATAGATATTACATGTCTACAGTTGACAGTCTATGTATCCACACATCCTCAAAAATGTTCAGGACAAAGAGCATTCATACAGACCAAATGACCAGGGGGACCAGTGACACAGAACAACGTAGCCGGGTGAGCGCACTCACTTGACTGAGTGCTCGGCAGAATCAGGAGGTGTTTAGAGGGAAGACTCCCTAACTGCCCACAGGCTGGGTTTTTCACCTCCTGAGGACCCGGCTCATCCCTTTCTCTCCAGATCCACAGGGCCAGACACCATCTGTCATGACTTGAATTGTGCCCCTTACCCTATTTTCATATGTTGATTTTCTAACTCCTGGGACCGTAGACTGTTGATCTTACTTGGAAATAGGGGTGTTACAGATATCACTAATTAAGATGAGGCCATACGAACGTGAGCCTCTCTTCGGTGTGATCTGTGTACTTACAAAAGGGTTGGGGGTGGGTCTGTTGGTACAGTAGCATGCAGGAAGCCCTGGGGTTGATCCTCAGCACGAAAGAAACTAGCTGTGGTAGCACTCTATAATGTCTGCAGTCGGGATGGGGAGGAAAGATCAGGAGTTCAAGACCGTCCTCAGCCAAAGAGCAAGTTCAAGGTCAGGCAGCATTCCTCAGGGGGGGAGACAAGGCAGATGGACAGAACAGTCTGAAGAGACGGTGCAGACAGACAGACAGACGGCCATCTACAAGCCAAGGAGAGCAGTCTGGAACCCATCCTTCCGGTCCTACTGACAACTTGAACTCAGCTTTCTAGCCTTTAGAACCATGAAGAAATATATTTGTATTGTTTAAAGCGGCTCACTTAGTTGTGCTTTGCTATAGTAACATTAGCAACCCAAAATACCATTTGCTAAGAAAGTCATATGGAGGGGAGAAATCCGAAAACTGGGACTCAGGTTTAAAGATATTTAAATTCACTGATGCCTTCTTCAGGTTTCCGACTAGACTGCAGACCAGCGGCTTCCAAGCCTACAGCACCAGTTTAGAATCACTGAGACATCCAGCCTCATGGACTGCGCAGCCAGGAGGTTCTTAGTCTCTCCCGTGTTAGCCAGCATCTGGTGGGCTATCCAGACGATCTATTAGCCTGCCTCACCTTCTGGGAGGCAGGATCTCACCGTGTAGCTTTCACATACCTGGGACTCTAAGTGTCGACTAGGCTGGCCTCAAACTCAGAGATCTATCTGCTTGTGCCTCCTGAATGCTGGGATTAAAAGTGGAGGCTACCACGCCCAGCAGTAATCTACTTTTAAAGTATATGAATTCTGGGCTGGAGAGGTGGCTCTGTGGTTAGGAGCACTGACTGCTCTTGCAGAGGTCCTGAGTTTAATTCCCATCTCACAACCATGTGTAATGGGATCTGATGCTCTCTTCTGGTGTGTCTAAAGATAGCTACAGTGTACTTATATAAATAGAATAAATTAATCATATATATATATATATAAATTCTATCAGTTCTATTTCTCTAGAGAACCTTGACTAGTGCACCCTATCTAAAAAACACTCAAACAACAACAAACTCCACCCATAACTCCCTAAAATCAATACTGAAATTTCTTAGAGGCTTGGGTTGCCTGGGCGGCCCTCTTGTGGCCAGAGCCTGCCTTTAGCCTTTCCAGGCCAATCACCGCCTTATGATCTGCCTTACCACCACATTTCGTTCTAGCAGGTCTTCAGTTGAGAGCCACTTGCTGAACACAACCAGTGTTAAAAATGAAACTCCAGGGGTTGGGGATTTGGCTCAGTGGCAGAGCGCTTGCCTAGGAAGCGCAAGGCCCTGGGTTTGGTCCCCAGCTCCGAAAAAAAGAACAAAAAAAAAAAAAAAAAAAAAAAAAAAGAAACTCCAGAGCCTGGGGGTGGCTCCGAGGTAGAACACACGCTTGGCATGCCTGAGGCCTTGGGTTCAAACTCAAGTGCCAAGAAATACAAGACAGACACACAGACAACACTTTTGTCTCTCTCTTTTTTTTTTACTTTTGAAAGAGGGAGGGAAAGAGAGCAGGACAGACAGGCAGGCAGACAGGCTAACTTCTATATCCTTGACTAGCCTCAAACTTGTTATTTTCCTCCAATTTATGATTCCCCTGCTTCTGCCTCCCAAATGCTGGGTCACAAGCATGTGCCACTGTGCCTAGTTTTTGAGCAACTAATTTTTAAAGTAATAAGTGACAAAATATTCATTGCTTCTTAGTGTATAGTTTACTCTTACCTATGCTCCAAGGGTACTTGAATCTACAGCACCCGTCTGTGGAAACACTGGGAGCTGAGCTATCTCTATGCTCCTCCCTTCTTGACTCTAGGCTCAGTGAAGTCAGGTTGGTTCCTTGAAATCATTTACAACAAAAATGCTTAACCCAGGGAAGTTGTCAAACATGGTAGATCTACCTCAAGGAGAGCCCATTGTGAGTCATTTCCCAGCATACCATTCAGCAGATTTTTTTTTTCCGGAGCTGAGGACTGAACCCAGGGCCTTGCGCTTGCTAGGCAAGCGCTCTACCACTGAGCTAAATCCCCAACCCATTCAGTAGATCTTAACATGGGCAGTTAGACTCCATGTTGTGATAAAGTAGTAGGACAGCTGAAAAGCTTGAGAGACAAGTATTTCAGTGGGGCCCAGATCTGATGTGGGATTTAAACCAGCAATGAGCACTGAGAACAAGTCCAGTGGTTCCCTGTGCCACAGAGGAGGGAGACAATGAGGTGTACCTGGGAAGACACCTGCTGTGTCTTCTCACAGTGGGACGAGACAGTAGACGAACAGCTGCTCACTTCCATGCCTTCGGTATGTTTTACTGCTATGGGGTGACAGTGTGGAAGAGGAAATCTCTGAGCTGGCTTTCCTTTAACAACTCTTATGACTGTCAAATGTTAGAGGGACTCTTTCAGTCCTGCTCTGGGCAGCGAGAATAGGAGACCTCAAAAGGCTCAGACTTCCAGCACTCGCAACCCGTGTGAGAGTGCTCACAGATAACAGATAGGTGTTCAAGACCCGAACACAGTCCAGTTCTCAGGGCAACTATTGCTGGGTATAGCAGCAGCTATAAAATTAGCAGGTGACCCCACTTCTGCAAGAGGAGTGAGGCTGTTTCCAGACCGCAGCAGTTACACTGTGTGCTGTAGACATTGCAGGGGCTTGAGGCTGACCTGAGCTTGTCTCTAACCTTCCCATTGGCCAACTGTGTCCTAGACAGGGTTTGGCTTCCTCCAGGCTCCATTCTCCTATCTGCAGTGGTGAGAAATGAGAGCGTCTAGAGTTGAATGGCTGGAGGGGGAGGAGCATAGAGAGCAGTGGGGGAGGGGGATAGTGAGAACAAAGTATAATGACACCTATGTATGAAGATGTCATGATGAAACCCATTACTTTACATGTTGACTTGCGAAGTTGAGCAGAGACTTGTGTGTGTGTGTGTGTGTGTGTGTGTGTGTGTGTGTGTGTGTTTCATAGTTACAGTGCTTATTGATATAATAAACAGAAAGGTGGTAATTCAACCAACTATGAAGAAGAAGTGAGACGCCCTAGACAGAGATAAGGATGTGACTCAGTCAGTAGGGTGCTTGCCTGATATACACAAATCCCTGACTTCAGTTCCACAGCACTGCACGAAGACTGGGCATGGTGGTATATGCTTGTAATACCAGCACCCAGAAGATAGAAGGAAGATCAGACAGAAGGGGATCAGCAGTTCAAGACCATCCTCAGACACATAGTAAATCTGAGGCTAACCTTGACTATCTGAGACCCTATCTCAAACAAACAAACAAATAAATAAATAAGCAAATGTGGGCCACATGGGTGATAGCATATCTAAATCCTTGCCTATTAGAGCAGAGCATGAAATAGTAAGCGTATTATTTAAAGATGCCAATAACAGAACGAAGACATTAGCCTTAAAGATCCAGGTGTGGTGGCGCATGCCTTTAGCCCAGCACTGAGGAAGCAGAGGTGGGTGGATCTCAGTGAGTTCAAGGCCCGCCTGGTCTACACAGTGAGTTACAGGACAGTTGGGGCTATGTAGTAAGACCCTGTCATGAAAAAACAACCAAACCAAACCAACAATGACAAAAAAAGTTAACCTTAAAGGGCATGTGGGTTACGTGGGGTGGGGCAGTTATGTCTGACTTCCTGTGGAGGTTTTCCAAGCCTTTTGCCTTAAATTTTTTCTTTTATATTATATGTGTATGAGTGTTTTGGCTGAAAACATGTCTGTGTACCACATGCATGCCCAAAGAGATCTCCAGATTCCCAGAAACTGGAGTTACAGATGTCATGAGCTGCAATATGGGTGTTAGAATTGAACTCAGGTCTTCAGGAAGAACAGTAAAGGTTCTCAACCTCTGGGCCATCTCTCCCACCCCACTGGTTCATTTTTTTTAAAGATTTATTTATTTTATGTATACATTGTCACTGTCTTCAGACACATCAGGCATCGGATCCCATTACAGATGGTTGTGAGCCACCATGTGATTGCTGGGATTTGAACTCAGGACCTCTGGAAGAGCAGTGCTCTTTTTTTTTTTTTTTTTTTTTGGTTCTTTTTTTTCGGAGCTGGGGACCGAACCGCTTCCTTGCGCTTCCTAGGTAAGCGCTCTACCACTGAACTAAATCCCCAGCCCCGCAGTCAGTGCTCTTAACCACTGAGCCACCTCTCCAGCCCCCACTGGTTCATTTTTAAAAGGAAATATAATTATGGTCACCTGCACAAGATCAAGTCATTACAAGAGCAGCCAGTGTCCCAGCAGACAGCGCTAATTGGACTCAGTGTGTATGGGGGTGCAGAAAGTGGGGGGAAAGGGAACCTGTCAGGAGGGGTTGGGGACAGGGGGAGCATGGAGCTGTGGGTGGATATGCTCAAGGCATGCTGTATACCTGTATGAAACCGTCAAAGAGTAAAAGCGAGGTAGAAAGAAACCGGCTGTGCATCCTATGGCTGGGTTTCCAATCCGCCTCCCCCTCGAGCAGTTGTTGAGTTCAATCTGTTCTTTTCTCTGAAGTTGCATTTACACGCCTCCCTTCAGGAGTGCTGGAAACAGTTCTTATTTATAGCCCTTGTCTCTAGGATTCCGTAACTCCTTTAGGCCGGCTGTGTCTCTTGATTTATACTATGTTGATAAATCATTCCCAATAAGGCCTTTTTTCTCTTTCAAAAAAAAAAAAAAAAAAGAAAACTGTGAAGAGATGGAGGGAGCAGTTTTATCTCTGCAGTTGAGCAGAGAAGCTTCAGGAAGGAGCTGTGCTCAGTGGAACCTGATCTCATGGCCTCTCACGCCCTCACAGCCAGACTGACTCCACCACGCACCTTCCCTCTCCAGACTCATACACAGCTGCAGACCTTAGGCCCATTCTCTTTAAGTTTTCAATCCTGTCATGGGCTTCAGGGGACTCCCAAACCCCAACAGTTACCTATGCGACTTCTGGAAAAGGGCTCGAGTCATTTTCAGACTTTGGATCTCCACAGCCTCAGAACTGAAATGGCCTGGCTTTATGTAGGTCTCCAATACTCCCAACAAGACAAATTTAAGTGGCTTTCGTACCTAGGGACCCAAGCAAAACTGTGCTGTGCCTATCACTTTGTCAAGATTCTAAATGTATGGTGGTGGTAGGAACCCCAACTCTGGAGCAGACTGCCTTGACTATCTCCTAGCAGTGGGACCTCTTTTGGACATTTGACCTCTTTCTGCTTTTTCTTGCTAGTTATAAAGTGGGACAGATAAAAGTACCTGTCCTGTTAGACAAGTTAATAATATAGGGTAAGTGGTTAGAACAACCTGGCACTGGGGCAGTGTCACGTGGTCTCTGGTCCTTCACTGTACGGCACGATGTATCATAGTGCGTACCTGTACTTCATCACCATGGAGTTTCTGTGTTGGGGAGACACGTCTGAAGAACCTCGTAGGGTCAGTGTAGCATCTCAGAGGGTCCTGTATGCACAAGTGACACTGCAGTGATGCTGTAGAGAGAGCAGAGCCTTCTAGTGGCTCTGTGTGTGTGTGTGTGTGTGTGTGTGTGTGTGCATCTGCATGTGTGTGTGCATGTGTGTATTCATCTGCATGTGTGTGTTCATCTGCATGTGTGTGTTCATCTGCATGTGTGTGTGCATGTGTGTATTCATCTGCATGTGTATGTATGTGCATCTGCATGTGTGTGTGTGTTCATCTGCATGTGTGTGCCGTACCTCCTTCTCTTCCCTTCTTCACCCAGGCTAAGATCCTAGGCAGGCCTGTTCCACAGGCTTAGGGAAAACATCAAAGAAGGAAGCTGGAGAGAGGAGACAAAAGCTGGCTCAGGATCAGCAATGACTCAAAGCAGACACCCAAGATCAAATGCGAACATAGCAGAAACTCGGGATTGCCCAGAGACTGCTTGTCCCAAAGCTTACGTATGCCCTTCCTATTGTTTCCCCTCCACGTACAGTGTATGTGCGTGTGTGCATGTGTGTGTTTGTGTGTATGTGTGTTTGTGTGTATGTGTGTGTTTGTGTGTATGTGTGTGTGCATGTGTGTGTTTGTGTGCATGTGTGTGTGCATGTGTGTGTGCATGTGTGTGTGCATGTGTGTGTGCATGTGTGTGCATGTGTGTGCTTGTGTGTGTGCATGTGTGTGTTTGTGTGTATGTGTGTTTGTGTGTATGTGTGTGTTTGTGTGTATGTGTGTGTGCATGTGTGTGTTTGTGTGCATGTGTGTGTGCATGTGTGTGTGCATGTGTGTGTGTGCATGTGTGTGCATGTGTGTGCTTGTGTGTGTGCATGTGTGTGTGTGTGTGTGTGTGTGTGTGTGTGTGTGTGCATGTTGGGGATTGAACCTGGGGTCTCGAGTGTGTTAAGAATATAGAACCTGAGCTAAACCTCAGCCCCCATCCCAGGACATTATAAATTTAATTATTTTTCTTTACATCATTGTTATAGTTTTTCATATCTCTCACTATAAGTCCCTCTCAACATTTGTTTTGCAAATATTTTCATTTCTATTGGTTGTCTTCAAATTTTGTTGATATCCACTTTTTTTTTTTTTTTTTTGGTTCTTTTTTTCGGAGCTGGGGACCGAACCCAGGGCCTTGCGCTTCCTAGGTAAGCACTCTACCACTGAGCTAAATCCCCAGCCCCTGATATCCACTTTAAAATATGTTGAATAATCATTTTTATTTAAATGTTTATTTATGTGGGACTCACGTGCCATGGCTCATGTATGAGGTCAGAGGACAACTTTTGGCAGCAGACACTTTTTTTTTTCTTTTTTTTAAGAGCTGGGGACCGAACCCAGGGCCTTGCGCTTGCTAGGCAAGCGCTCTACCACTGAGCTAAATCCCCAACCCTCAGCAGACACTTTTATTTCTGAGCCATCTTGCCAGGACTTTCTCCCTAAAGACAGCAGTGATACACTTTAAAGCGCGCGCACACACACACACACACACACACACACACACACACACACACACACACTTGTTATTTTGTTATTTTATTATTTGTTTTATTGGTTGGTTTTTTTTTTTCTTTTTCTTTTTTTCGGAGCTGGGGACTGAACCCAGGGCCTTGCGGTTGCTAGGCAAGCGCTCTACCACTGAGCTAAATCCCCAACCCCTTATTGGTTGGTTTTGAGATGTTCTTGCCATATAGCTGTCTGGCTTAGAACTCACTGTGTAGACTAGGCTAGTCTCAAATATTTAGAAACATTTGTTTTTGGTTGCTTGTGTTGTTTGTGCTTCAGGATCATATCATAGGAATGACTACTACATAAACCAAAATCGCAAAGATTTATGACTGTTTTCTTCTAGGAAATTTGTAATTTCAGATGTTGTAGTTAGATCTACAACATATGTAGTTTTAATTGTCAGTTTGACAGACTCTAAAATCATCTGCCACATGGGCTTGTGGGAATGTTTGTGAGTATTATATTGATTTCACTATTGAGGTAAGACTGCCTGCCCACTGTGGGTGGCACCATTCCCTAAGCAGAGGATCCTGGACTGCATAAGAGTGGAGAAGGCAAGCTGGCACCAGTGGGCTTTCAGTGCTCTCTTCTGATTGCTGTCATAACCTGATGCTTCAAGTTCCTACTGCCTTGTATTTCCAGATATGTCAGTCTATGCCTCAAGCTATTTCTAGCTTTGGCTGCTCATTTGAGAGCGTTTAATCACAGCCACAGAAAGACACCAAGAGGATGTTTTAGTTCTGCTGTATTGTGAGAAGTAGAAATCCAAGTTCTCTCTTTCGTATGTTGGTATCCAGTTACTTTTACACCCGATTGTTGCATGGATTCCCTGAGAGAACTGTCATGATAATCTTCTCAAAATCCACTGACCATAAACGTGACATTTATTCAGACTCTTCCTGCTATGTCCTTCTTCCAAAGCATTGCACTGACTGAGGCTTTCTGCATTCACCTCTTCTGATCCTGGCACCCTGTACTAGGCACCCATACTATACCTGTGCCAGGTGAAGACAGGGACCTGGCTGTCACCTCAGGGAACTACACAAGTGTCCCTTGTCTTAGGGTTTCTATTGCTGTCAGGAGACACCATAATCATGGCAACTCTTATAAAGGTAACATTTAATTGGGGATGGCTAACAGTTCAGAGGTTTAGTGCACTATCATCTTAGCAGGAAGCATGGTGTGGTGGCACGCAGGCAGACATGGTGCTGCAGAAGGAACTGAGCCTTCTACATCTTAATCCATGTGCAACAGGAAGAGACTGAAACAGAATGGCCAGTCTTGAGCACCTGAGATCTCAAAGCCTGTCCCCAGTGACACACTTTCTCCAACAAGATTACACCTCCTGATAGTGCCACTCCCTATGAGCCTAGTTAGGGCCATTTTTTATTCAAACCACCATATCCCTCTACAAATTTCCTTTTTGTATGGTTCTTTCAGACAAGCTTACTACATTGTAGCCCAGGCTGGCCTGGAACTCAGTATTATAACTGTAGCCCAGGTTGGCCTGAAAGTCATGATTTTCTAGGAACCCGCCCTAAGCCTGTCTCACATATTAAAAAGCTGTGGCAAAATATAAATAGCGTTACTTAGTCATGGTGGAGAACCGTGAACTCTACTTCCCAAACTTTCCACGACCCACCAAAACAAACAAACAAACAAACAAACAAACAAACAAAACCTTAGTAGCAGTAACTCCCCATTGTTTTCTGGCTTCTGCCTCCAGTAACCTCATATCTCCTCTCTGATTCTGAGACTCTGCGAGATGAGTTATGAGATGGGTCATATGTGTGAAATCACAGCATACCATTCCTTCTGTGATTGGCATGTTCTCCCCCTGAGGCCAGACAATTTGAACCATTTAGAGGAATGGGATCCATAGGCAGGCAGGCAACAGGCTCAGGGACAGCCCCTGCTCCAGTTGTTAGAGGACCAGCATGAAGACCAAGATGCTCATCTGCGACATATGTGCAGGGTGCCTAGGTCCAGCATGAGCTTGCTCTTTGGTTGGTGATTCAGACTCTGGGAGCCCCCAAGGGTCTGGGTTAGTTGACTCTGTTGGTCTCCCTGTGGAGTCCCTGTCCTCTTTGGATCCCTCAGACTCTTCCACAAGACTCCTCAAGCTCCATCTAATGTTTGGCTGTGGGCTCTGCATCTCTTTCCATTGGCTCCTGGGTGGAGCCTCTCACCCAGTTAGGCTTGATCCTCACCTGCAAGCCTAGCAGAGTATCAATTAATAATGTCAGGGATTGGTTCTTGCCCATGGGATGGGTCTCAATTTGGGGCACAGTCATTGGTCGGCCATGTCCTCCATCTCTGCTTTGTCCCTGAACATCTTGTAGGCAGAACACATTTTGAGTTGACGATTTTATGGGTGAATTACTGTCCTTATCCTTTCATTGGGAGTCCTGCCTGGCTAGAGGAAGGGGTCATTTCTGGATCCATAGCCCCCACTGCTAGGAGTCTTGGCTAGAGTCACCCCATAGACCCTCTGGGGCTTCCACCCATTCCAGGTCTCTGGCATGTCCTGGAGATTGCCCCTCTCCCCCAACCACTTTCCCTTCTCTCTTCCCTGCTCTCCCTACATCTGATCCCCACCCCTGCCTTGCTCCCCTCCCCACCCCTTCTCCTGGCTCGGTTTATGTTATCTCGGGTATTTGCTACAGTGCTGGGAACTAGCGCTGTGACTCAGCCTTGACTCAGCCTCTCCAGCCACCTACCCTTTCGGGCAGACAGAGATCTCTTTGTCTGACCCCACACCAGTTCTGCTAATCAGCCCTTGTTTCTGAGGTCCCTCCTACCATGCACCTTCTGTGCTGACCGGCTTTGGACATTCAGCCGTTTGTCTCAGCCTTCTGCCCACCCCACCCCAACCTCTGCACTCAGCTAGTCTTACTTGAGTGCCTGTTTGTGCGTGCCCTGGGGTCACTTGGGGGAAGTAATGAGATTTAAGGGCCTCTTTACCTCTGGAATCTAGAACTGCTCTTGAAGAGCTACTGACTAGCAACATTGCTTTCCTTGGTTAAATGAGCTGAACGGGAGACTCTGGAGGAATCCGAAGGAGGAGTGCCTGGAAGTGCTCAGCTTGCCCCTACCTTTAAGATACATCGAGACATCAGAAAGAGGGAACCTTGACTGAGAAAGTGCCCCATCAGGTTGGCTAACATTAAAGGGAGAACAGCTAAAGAGCTCCCTTCCTTCCTTTCCCCTCAGTCTGCAGTGACCCTGAGTCGCTGAGTATGCAACAAATTTAATTTAATTTACCACAGGCTCTCTTCTGGGATGAGTGCTATCCCATTCTGGGCAGGCCAAATGGGTCTGGACCGAGACCCATACAGACCCATATCTATATATCTATAGATATATATATTTTTGAAAGGTCAAGATTTTATTGTCTTCATAACAAAAATCAACTTAGAACTGGATCACTTGGCCCTTTCTCTTCTTGTCACCTCCTCCCAGTTCAAAATGCTTGCATCTCTCTTTTTTTTTTTTTTTTTTTTTTTTTTTGGTTCTTTTTTTTCGGAGCTGGGGACCCAACCCAGGGCCTTGCGCTTCCTAGGTAAGCGCTCTACCACTGAGCTAAATCCCCAGCCCCATGCTTGCATCTCTTAATAGCCATCGTCCTCTTGGATCTGCTGTTGGGCTCAACATAGTCCAGTCTCAGCATCATCGTCTTTGTAGTTTTAACGGAAAATGGGCCTAGTCTGCCCACCATAGCCACTCTGTTTCCTATCATAACGCCGCTTTCCCTGGGCAGACAAAGAACCTGTGCCCTTCTTGTACTGCAGCACCATGAGGGGTTGGCCCTTCCCGCATTTTTTGCAGAATGTCAGGCGTGTCTTAGGAATGTTCGCCATGTTTGCAGGAGCGCTGTCAGCTCAGAAAGAATCGGGCTGAGGCTATATTACAAGTGGAGTCCAGAGGTCTCTCTGGAAGCGGAGGGCAGCCTCTACCCTGTGAACTCTCATGGCCTCTTGGCACCTTCGTCAGCAGGCAACCGGTCTTTGCTGCCAGCTGATGGACCACTGATGATGGACATTGAATGGGTCATCGGATTCGTTTTCCTGATAAGGCAGGGTGGAGCTTGCGCACTGGGGCGGGGCCCATGCTCACTCTGCACTTTGCAGATGTGCTGGCTCAGCAAAGCTGAGGCTGACTCAGACCGTGGAGGAATATAGAAATTACAGGGAAGGACGAATTTTATTTTCTTTTTTCTTTTTTTCAGAGCTGGGGACCGAACCCAGGGCCTTGCGCTTGCTAGGCAAGCGCTCTACCACTGAGCTAAATCCCCAACCCCGGAAGGACATATTTTTCTAGGCCTAGACTCCAAAGTGAGGACAGAGCGTCGGTCCTCACATCCATCTCCAGCTCAAGGAGCGAAACAGATGAGGCAAGTGAGAGAGGCCTCCACAGGCCCAGGGAAACCTCATCATGGGAAGGTAGTCTCAAGAATACAGGCTTCTGGGATTATGTCTTAGTCAGGGTTTGTATCCCTGCACAAACGTCATGACCAAGAAGCAAGCTGGGGAGGAAAAGGTTTATTCAGCTGACATTTCCACATTGCTGTTCATCACCAAAGGAAGTCAGGACTGGAACTCAAGCAGGTCAGGAAGCAGGAGCTGATGCAGAGGCCATGGAGGGATGTTACTTACTGGCTTACTGGCTTGCTCAGTTTGCTTTTTTTTTTTTTTAAGATTTATTTATTGAGTACACTGCAGCTGTCTTCAGACACACCAGAAGAGTGCATTGGATCCTGTTACAGATGGTTGTGAACCACCATGTGGTTGCTGGGGGATTGAACTCAGGACCTCTGGAAGAGCAGTCAGTGCTCTTAACCACTGAGCCATCTCTCCAGCCCCAGCTTGCTTTTTTTTTTTTTTTTTTTTAATAGAACCCAAGATTACCAGCCTAGGGCTGGCATCACTCACAATGGGCTGGGCCCTTCCGCCTTGATCACTAGTTGAGAAAATGCCTTACAGCTGGGCCTCATGGAGGCGTTTCCACAACTGAAGCTCCTTTCTCTGTGATAACTCCAGCTTGTGTCAAGTTGACACACAAAACCAGCCAGTACAGTTTGTTTTGGAAGAAGAGACTTGGGATTATGTCCTGGCTCCTACAAGAGACCTGACATTGGATTTGACCATCCAAATATTAAAGCTATAATTGCATGTTGTGGGCAGGGCAGGTTTGGTTTCCCGTGGCCACATCCTGTACTGGGCGGCAGCGCTACACAAAGCCAAATTTGATCAGCTTGAGTAGGTGTGATAGAAGCCAAGAGGAAGGGCCCCAAAACACAAAGCAAGTCATACTGCCTCCCACAAGCCCACTGGGGCAGGTTTTACCCAGAAAGTCCATTTTTAATGGACAGAGAGCCAAGCCATGGATACTGTGTTGGTCCGGTTTGTGAAAAGCAATCTCCCGGATGAAGAAGACTGGGGGTGGGAACAGGCGAGGAGGAACCTAGGTGGACCCAGCCAGGAAACACCTAGGCTGACTATGCTGTCTCTCTCCAGACCTACACAGGAGCATCAAACCACTTTTGAGCACTGAAATGTTGGGGTCCTGGGCCAGTCCTTTCTGGTGACCTTGGCCCTGCAGCCTGTTGAGGGAGATGGCTCCCTCCCTATGAAATCAGCAGAATAAGACAGATGAACACAGCAACCTGCAGACCTACGGAAAGGGAGAGGAGTCACAGGGGAAGAAGCTGTGGTCACTGTGGTTTCAGAAGATAGGAAAGAGATGGTTGTTGGGAGAGTTTCTTTGGAGAATGTCTTTCCAGTGGTGTCACCAAGGAGTGGAGCCCAGAGTCTATATCTCTTTAAAGAACTGGAGAGATGGTTTAGCAGCTAAGAGTGCTCACTACTCTTCCAGAGACTTGTTCAGTTCCCAGTGCTTTGTTACCATGAGTAACTACAGCTGCAATGGCTTAGGCGCCCTCTGCTGGCCTCCCCAGGTATCTGAACGTGCATGGGATACATATACAAACATAAACCTTAATTAATTAACAATTAACTAATTTGTTAATTTGTGAGTTAATTAATTTTGACTTTCAAGACAGGGTTTCTTTGTGTAGTAGACCTGGCTGTCCTGGAACTCACTTTGTAGACCAGACTGCCTCTGCTTTCCAAACACAGGGATTAAAGGTATGCGCCATCAGACCCACTTCAAAAAAGTTCTTGTAACCACATAAGCTAACTGCTTTTCAGTTAATATTGCTTCTAATACTTTTTCCCCTCTGCTTCACTCTTTATTTTTAAAATCAAGATCTCAATTGGGCCCACACCTTTAATTTCAGCATTCTGGAGGCAGAGATGGATGTTTGCGAGTTCCAGGCCACTCTGGTCTACAGAGTAAGTTCCAGGACAGCCAGGATTGTTACACAGAGAATCCCTGTCTCAAACAAACAAACAAACAAACAAACAAACAAACAAACAAACGGTCTTGTGTTATAGGAATACTGTGTGGTGTGTGTACTCTCTCTCAGGAGATTGGATACAGACACATATACCACTGTATGCTTGTAGAGGCTAGAGGACAACTTTGTGAAGTCTACACACCCCTTCCACCCCTACAAGGATGGAATCTAGGCCATGAGGCTTGCAAACAATGTGCCTTTCCCCTGAGCCATTTCCTTGGTCCTCTTCAGTTTTTGAGATAGGGTCTCATGTAACCAAACTCCGGATCCTCCTGTCTCTGCCTCCTGAGAGCTGAGATTACAAATGTGTCTCACTGCGCCCAGCTATACATGCCTTTCGCTTAGTTACACTATGAACAGTGGCAACAATGTTTCTTTGTAGACTTACAGAACTGTTGCTGGTGGTTGGGGCCAATTGTTTTCCAGGTTCTCAGCATCTTACTCAAGAATGTAATAAAAGTGCACAGGAATTTCAAAGTAGCAAGAGAACTTTACTCAACACAAAGCAATAATCCAGGTTAGTGTATTCACTGTCAAGATTTACAGTGGGACTCAAGAATGAATTACTCAAGGCCTTCAACTCACTGGCCAATATTTCACTTACAGGATCTAAGCAAGTTGGGGGCTGGTTAGGCAATAATTCAGGTGGCTCTCTATTTTTATTGACAGAATAAATTGTATCACTGTGGTGATTTGAATAAGAATGACCCCCATAGGCTCATATGTTTGAGTTCTTGGTCCCTAGTTAGTGGAACTGTTTGGGAAGGATTAGGAGGTGTGGTCTTGTTGGAGGAGGTGGATCTTGTTAGAGGAGGTTTGTCACTGTAAATACTTTTTGAGGTTTCAAAAGCTAGGCCCAGTCTCTCTTTCCCTCTTCCCCTCCCTCTCCCCCTCCCTCTCTACTTCCTTCTCTCTGCCTGCTGCCTGCAGATCAGGATGTAAAGCTCTCAGTTATTGATCCAGTGCCATTCCTGTCTGCTTCCCACCATGAAGGTAATGGACTAACCCTCTGAAACTATAAGCAAGGCTCCAATTTCTTTTATAAGAGTTTCCTTGGTCATGGTGTCTCTTTACAGCAATAGAACTAATAGTGACTAAGACAACTGTTGACTTCCCTCTTGGAAGGAGGAATTGGAAGGAGTCATGGGACCCTCACCAGAGCCTCCAGCCACCCTTTCTAACAAGTTGTATGCAATTCTACCCTAACAATTGGGCTGGAGAGATGGCTCAGAGGTTAAGAGCACTGACTGCTCTTCCAGAGGTCCAGAGTTCAAATCCCAGCAACCACATGGTGGCTCACAACCATCTGTAATGGGATCCGATGCCCTCTTCTGGTGTGTCTGTGGATGACTATAGTGTACCCTATCAATTGCACATGACCTTGTGGTCTCTGGGAGGGGCTCGAGTATATACGTGGGGAAAGATGACAGGAGGGAGCTCCCCCAAAACATGGGGAAGTCATCATCCCTGCTGGGTGTAGACCTTCTGTATGGCTGCTTTCAAATCTATAGTCACTTACCCACTGCTCTATAAGTAACCTAAGGAGTTAGTTCATTGGTTCCCCGAGGGGAACATTGGTAGAACCATATCTTGGTTTGTCTTTGTGACCTTACAAGGTGGGTTAGGGGTAGGCAATGTCTTTGCCTTTCACATTAGACCCTGCATGTTACAGAATCTCTGAATGTTGCACTGTGCTTTATTACACAGGTGAATACCTTTACTTAAAGCAATTGTTTTGGGGCTGGAGAGATGGCTCAGCGGTTAAGAGCACTGACTGCTCTTCCAGAGGTCCTGAGTTCAAATCCCAGCAACCGCATGGTGACTCACAACCACCTGTAATGAGCTCTGTTGCCCTCTTCTGGTGTGTCTGAAGACAGCTACAGTGTACTCATATATAATAAATCTTTTTTTAAAAAAAGCAATTGTTTTGTCTTACTTTGGTTTATATATTTAGTGAGACAGGGTCTCACTGTGTAGCCCAGGCTGGCCTGGAACTCACAAAGATCTGCCTGCCTCTGTCTTCCAAGCGCTGAGATTAAAAGTGTACACCATGATGCTTGGTAAGCATTTATTTATTTAACTGTGTCCTTGAATGTTTTGCTTGCATGTCTGTGTACCATGTTTATGCAGTGCCCTTGGAAACCAGAAGAGGGCATTAGATCACCTGGAACTGGAGTTACAGATGTTTATAAGCCACCATGTAGGTCCTGGGAATTGAACTTGGGCCCTTTGGAATTGTAGTTACTAGCATTCTTAGCTATGGGGAGCCACCTCCCCAACTAAAGCAATTCTTGTGGGCGAACATCTACATTGTTTGTAGTTTTCTTCATAACTAATAATGTTAAATCATCTTCTCCAGAATCACTGGCTCATTTCCTTACCGTAAACTGCCCAAGAAATCTTGGCATGGGAACAATACAGAACAATACAGATAAAGGAAGCAATATAGGAACAATACACATAAAGGAAGCAATATAGGAACAATACAGATAAAGGAAAAGGGGGGAGTAAATATTGTGACCTTTAGAAAAACATCGTTAACATTTTGGGTTAGATCTTTCTACCCAATTAGTTAAGTAGCCATCTACACATTTTTAGAGTCCATGTCCTTGTTCATTAATAAACTACACTGTGTGTGTGTGTGTGTGTGTGTGTGTGTGTGTGTGTTTGTGTGTACACACGTGTGCTGGGGTGTATGTGTGGAGGTCAGAGGACAACTTCAGAGATTGGTCCCTTCCTTCCACCATGTGGGTCTCAGAGACTAACTCAGGTTGTCAGGTGAGCTGGGAGGAGCTCTTATCCATTGAGTGATTTGCTGGGTGCAGTACTGACTCTGCATGCACTTAAATTTGTGTTTAGACGTTGACTTTGCTAGTAGCTGGCTGTGGTCTTTGTCAGTCTCTATGTGGTTCCGTTTCTCTATTCATAAACTTGAATGTGTATTACTTCGATCTGGAGTAGTGTGGAATCACATTAAACATGTCTGAAGTACCCGGGGGGTATAGCTCAGCTGGTAGAGTACAGGAAGTCCTGGGTTCAGTCTCCAAACACAGGCATGGTGGAACAGGCTATACAAGTTGTTCCTTCTTCTTGGTGTTTCACAAAAACCATCACTCAGGAGGAACAGAGATTCATGGTCCACCTTGGTTACATAGTGAGTTTGAAGTCAGCCTGAGCTGGATGAGATGATACTTCAAAAATAAAACAAAAACAATAAAATAATGAAATGAAATAGGGGATGGAGAGATATAGTTAAGAAAACTGGTTGTTCTTCAAGAGGACCCATCTTTGATTACCAATCAAAACTCCAGTTTCAGGGGATTTGACACCCTTTCCTGTACTCTGAACTAGGTATGCTCAGGATACACAGACATACATGTAGACAAAATGCCCATACACATAACAACAACAACAACAACAACAACAACAACTACTACTACTACTACTATTACTACTACTACTACTACTACTACTACTACTACTACTACTACTACTACACTACTACTCATATAAGGGCTGGGTGGTAGTGGCGCATGCCTTTAATCCCAGCACTTGGGCAGCAGGTGAATCTCTGTGAATTTAAGGTCTGCCTAATTTACAGAACAAGGTCCGGAACAGCCAGTTACACAGAGAAACAGATATATAGAGGCTCAGGGGATAGAGGCCTCATGACCTGACTTCAGTTCTCAGATCCTACAAGATGTCAGTAGAGGGGGCTGGAGAGATGGCTCAGCGGTTAAGAGCACTGCCTGCTCTTCCAGAGGTCCTGAGTTCAAATTCCAGCAACCACATGGTGACTCACAACCATCTGTAATGAAATCTGATGCCCTCTTCTGGTGTGTCTGAAGACAGCTGCGGTGTACTTATATATAATAAATAAATAAATCTTAAAAAAAAAGTCAGTAGAGAATCAAGTCCTGACATTTGCCTCTTGACAATTCCCACTCCAACTCTAGTTTCCTGCTGAAAGACTACATTTCCCAGCTTCCCTTGTGAAATCTAACACCTTCCATAGGACAAGAACCTAATAAAGGCTTACTTAATATTACTTGCATTTGTTTTGTGTGTTGACTTTCTTCTTCCTTCCTTTTGGTGTTTTTTGTTTGTTTGGTTTGGTTTGTTTGTTTGTTTTTGATACAGGGTTTTTTTGTGTTAACAGCCCTAGCTGTTCTAGAACTCTTTTTGTAGACAGGCTGCCTCTGCCACTCTGCCTGTGCCTGTGATGGTACACACACCATCCCTGGAATGTGTTGATTTTCTTTATAGTTGTTTTAAAAACTATGAACTATGTTTTAGGAACTATGTAAGAAACAGAGCTACTCCATTAGCTTCCTGCTCCTTCCTTCCTGAGTCCAAGGCAGACATCCCTGATCAAAGAGGTGTATCTAGACTCATTCAGGTATACTCTTTCTCTCCCTCCCTCCCTCCCTCCCTCCCTCCCTCCCTCCCTCCCTCCCTCCCTCCCTCCTCCCATATTCTTCCCTTTCCCTTTGGCTTCCTTTCTCTTCATTCCCTCCTCACTCCCTCCTCCGTTCATTCTTGTGCATGTACATGTTTTTGCATGCATGTTCACATATATGTACATGTGTGCGGAAGCCAGAGCCCAACACCATGTTGTTTTTCAATGGCTTCTCTACCTTTTTGTTTTTAGTAGTGAAAAACAGGAGGAAACTTATTCAATTTGGCCACACTGGGAAGAGGAACAAAGAGACCAATTCCCCCAAGCCCACTTTGGGTATCCGGATTTGAGGGTAGGGTTTATACATTAATTTATTTTTTATGTTTATTTTCATTTATTTATTTTGAGTTAGGTCTCACTGTGTATCCTTGCCTGGCCTGGAACTTAGTTTTCAGACAGACTGGGTTGGAATTCACTGAGCCCCGCCTGCCTCTGCCTCCTGAGTGCTGGGACAACACATCCCGTTGTGGGTAGGTTTTAAGCTGAAAGCAGGAGATATGTATAACTAAACTGTGCTCCCAAGAGTGAGCCCACCACTGTCTCAACTCCAGGTCTCTCAGGTAATGTCAGTGTCTCCTGCAAGCTCAGATAGCAACTTGTCTTTGTAGCTCCATTGCGAGTCCCCAGGACTTCTGCCATTTCCTTTCCCAGTATGAGATTCCTGAGGAAATGCTAATTTGGAGGGATCCATTCTTTGAGCTGTTCAATAGACAGATAAGGGAACACATTCTCTTTAGAATACCACCATTCCTGCCAGACAGGCTTGGTACACACCCCAGCTCTGTATTTATAACACCTCAGCTTGAGATGAAATATGACTGTACCCGAGACATAGTATAAACAGAACACAGGGAAGAGACAAGGCTTGATCACATCCAGTGTGAGGTTAGGGTGCATAAGAACCAGTTCTGCACAGCCTCCCGACTTTTAGTTACTCTGGAAGGGTTGGCAAAAACAGTTCTGTCTCCACAGATACTGATCAAGATCTCAAATTTGTCTGTCCCAACACTGGATGTCTTTGTCCACCCTCTGAAAACCCCTCCATTCCTGTGTGTAGCTGGCAGATCTTCATTCCTGAAGCTGCTGCTTTGCCCTTCTTTCAAACTATATTGTCCTCAAGCTTCCTTTATGAATTCTGTTCCCAAATTCCTACAAGATCAAGAACTTGTAACAGGAGTGGGCTGTGATAGTGCATGCCTTAGTCCCAACACGGCAGGCAGAGGCATCTTTGTGAGTGCGAGGCTAGCCTGGTCTACATAGAGAGTTCAGCCAGAGACCCTGTCTTAAAATAGAAAAAGGGGTGGGTGGGGGAAAAAAGAAGCCATAAAAGAGAACTCTGATCCTCAGAAAAAGCTTAGAGGTTAAAATGCATTATTTCATAACACAACATAATGCATTCCCTCTCAGCCACAGACGTCTTCCATATTTTGTGAGACAGGCTCTCTCACCTCACCAGGAGCTCACTGATTCACTGGCCAGCAAGCTCCAGGCATCCACTTGCCTCTGCCTCCCCATCACTGGGGTGACAGGGGTGTACTACAGAGTTTGGCTTTCACATGGGTTTTGGAGTCTGGGGTTCAAACTCGGGTCTTCATGTTTGCACAGCAAGCACTTACAGACAGAGACATCTCCCTAGCTCTGTCTTGTTTTTAAACAGATAATCTTCACACTTTTGTTAGTCAATTGGAGGTTGGTTCTAATAATAAAATCAATCTACTACTAAGGGATAACAAATCCTTTTTTGGCAACTACACCTATTATCTGAATTGGCACACATCCCCTCTTACTCTGATAACTTTTTTTTTTTTTGGAGCTGGGGACCAAACTCTGATAACTTTTAATTTTACTTACCAAAACTGTCTTGAAATGTGTTGCAAAGGAAAACTAAATTCTCACTCAAGGGAGGTTATCTTTGGCATTTGTGAAACCAGAGAGAGAGACAGAGAAAGACAGAGAGAGACAGAGAGAGAGAGACAGACAGACAGACAGACAGACACAGACACAGACACAGACAGACAGACAAAGAGACTGACAGACAAAGAGGCTGACCACTGGGGAGTGGGCCAGAGGTCAGGGCATTGAATTCTTATTCTAGAGCTGGACACAGCATGTGACAAGGCTGTGGTGTCTTGTGACAGGTACCAGCTATTCCTCCTGGGACCTTGGGTATCATTTAGCTATCGAGGGACAAAAGACAATCTGTCTTTTGCTTGGAACAAAAGCCTTGACCTTGTATCATAAGAGAGGGCTGATCCCTCACCCAGCTGCCTCTCCCTAGCCCAGCTTTGAAGAAAAGACTTCCTATTAACAATTCTCTCTCTCTCTCTCTTTCTCTCTCTCTCTCTCTCTCTCTCTCTCTCTCTCTCTCTCTCTCTCTCTCTCTCTCTCTCCATTTCCAGAGACTTATGGTGCCCAGGATGTCCATAAGCTCTGTCCCCTCAGGATCCTCAGTCACTGGGCTGTGGCAGACCTCATCAGTGGCGCCCACTGCCTTCTCGTGACTCTCTGGATGATGTGTAAAGACTTTGCTCTGCACTTAGAGAAACATTTAAGACAATAAGCATACTGCCTGGACAGAAACTTCAAGTGCAGACTAAAGGTGGCCCCTGACCCCCTTCTCTGTCCCTAGCCTGATCCTTAGGGACACCTAGAGTCATCGTCATCAACTGGCAGCTCCTCCTCGCTGGTTCTGGGCTTCAGCTGTTCCTAGCTTTTCAGGGAGAGCTAAGTCGCCACTTTCAGGTTTGGAACACCTTGAGTCTTCCCAGACGACAATACAGAACATGCTAAAGCAGGGCTAGTATCCCCTTACTGTGCTTGTCTATGGTTTGGGGTGACATTTCTAGTCTCTAGAATTAGGACTCGAGGAAGGAGCTTCCCTCTGTTATGTTTGTCACAGAGGGGATGTCCCCTTCTAGCATTGCTCTTTAGAAAGTGGTCTTGAGGGGCTGAAGAGAGGATAGTTCAGTGGTTAAGACCTCTTCCAGAGGTCCTGAGTTCATTTCTCAGCAGCCCATGGTGGCTCACAGCCATCTGGAATGGGATCTAATGTCCTCTTCTGGCATGCAGGCATGAGTGCAGATTGAGCATTCATATGCATAAAACAAATAAATAAATATTTTTTAAAAAACGCAAGTTCACAAAAAGTGAAGAGAGAAAATGGACTCAACACCCATGTAAACAAATACACACAGATTCCTACTGGTTTTCTTTGCGAGGCCGAGGTAGAGCTTAACCTCAGACTTCTGGTAATGGCAATAAAAATCTTCAAACAGGAACCTAAGGATGACTTATGGGACAAGGCACTTGCCACACAAACATGAGGACCTGGGTTCAGAGACCCGGCACATATGTAGGCACACACACACACACACACACACACACACACACACACACACACACCTGTAACATGCCTAGCCCTAGCCTACTCCCACAGGGGGCAGTTCAGATTCAGGAAGAAGGACTTCCCTAGAGAAATAAGGGTCAGGGGCTGGAGAGATGGCTCAACAGTTAACAACACTTGTTGCCTTTGCAGAGAGGACCCAGGTTCAGCTCTCAGCATCCATGTAATGCTTCACAACTCAGGATCCAGTGTCTTTTTCAAACCTCAGCAGGCACGTGGCATACGTGTCATACACATATACACAAACAGGCTCTTGCAGAATCTGGATGCCCACCACCATCAGCCCCTCCAATAAGTTGCCCCTGTCCCTCCGAGGGCCCCCCTTCTCTGTGGTGTCATGGGTTGCACTCCAACCCTGCAACATCCAGTCCCTGGACCCGAGAGAAATGTTCTCCCAGCCTTCCTTGGCTTTGCCTCAAGAAATGCTCTCTTCTCCTCACTTGCTTTAAGGCTCACTGAAGTATCTGCCTTCAGTTGGCTGTCGGTGACTTCAAAAGCAAAAATCATCAATCGACAAAGTCCTGTCTTAGGGTTTTAATGTTGTTAACAGACACCATGACCAAGGCAACTCTCATAAGAACAGTTGATTGGAGCTGGCTTACAGCTTCAGAGGTTCAGTCCATTATCATCAAGGCAGGAGCATGGCAGCATCCAGGCAGGCATGGTGCAGGAGGAGCTGAGAGTTCTGCATGTTCTTCTGAAGGCTTCTAGCAGAAGGCCGAATTCCAGACAGCTAGGATGAGGGTCTTATAGTCCACGACCATAGCGACACACCTACTCCAACAGAGCCACACCTTCTAACTGTGCCACTCCCTGGGCTGAGTACGTATAAAACATCGCTATGCTTCCATGGTGATTGTAATGGAAATACAGTGTCTCTCGCAGGGTAGCCGAATGAACGACTTTTGGTTCTTCTCTTACTGTTAGTTAGGCTGTAAGGTCCACAATTGCAGGCAACAAGTGTTATTTGTCTTTCTAAGCACCTCCCACAGGGGCTCAGTGATGGCTAGTTGAACTGAATGCAATTTTAATTGAATTACACTGGCTTCAGAATAACACAGAATTCTGATATGAGTACAATCCACAACATGTTATGAAGATTAGTTATTACCACTCGAATATCAAAGCACCAACAAACATATTCTCTCATGAGCCACTTCCAGGTTTAAAATCCATGGCTTAGTGATTGCTGGGTATGGTTCCTATAATCCCAAATTCAAGACCAGACCTGGTTGACACAGTGAGTTCTAAACAGCCTGGATCAATGTGTTGCAATTTTATCACAAAATCAAAATCAAAGGACTGGGATGTGGCTCAATAGAAAAGCACATGCAGTGTGTATAAGGCCTTGAGTTGAGTTTCCAGCCGTTGTGAACCCTACAAAAGGAACCACGTGGTTGAATATCTGTGCCACACGCAGGAAGTCACAGTTGGGTTCAAGGACTATAGTTTTGTGACATAGAAAATGAGGGAAGTGGGTGGTTGAGGTGGTTCCCTCATGAAGGTGCTTGCTCCTGAGCCTGACCACCTGGGTTCAATCCCCAAGACCCGCATAGTAGAAGGAGAGTACCAACTCCTGTTCATTACACTTCAATCTCCAAAAGCACACCCTGGCATGCTCACACACACACACCCTGGCATGCACACACACACACACCCTGGCATGCACACACACACACCCTGGCATGCACACACACACACACACACACACACACACACACCCTGGCATGCTCACACACACCCTTATACACAAACACAGTAGTAATAGTAAATAAAAATTTTAAGTGATAAAATGAGGCAGTGATAAAGTGATAAAATTTTGAAATTGTAACTGAATACTATGTCGGTACTGTGTCTGACAGAGACACCATGAGAACTTGAACTTAACCCTAAGTTGAAGACAGCTTTTAAGTGTCAGTAGACTTTGGGATCCTTCTAGAGACCTTTCCCAGAGGCTTATCATCCACTGTGATCATATGACTGCAGGTTGTGGTGGTGCCTCCTTTAATCTCAGTACTCCAGAGGCAGGCTCAAGGGTAGCCTGGTCTACAGTGAATACCAGGGATAGCCAAAGCTACATTGAGAGACCCTGTCTCAAACAAACAAATAAAACAAAACATACAATTGTCAGAGTTTTGCATACAGCATCCTCAGCACGAACTATGAGTGAGCAAACACTGCTCATCTCCCCATTGAACTGAGGGAAAAAGAGAGGCAGCTTTGAGGTAAAGTGACCGCATCCGTGCCTAATGGTCCCTCATCGGATGTAGAGGGAGGTGCCGGGACTCAAATCCACCCTCTTGCAAGCCTGTCTTGGGATCTGGAGGAATCTAAATTCTCTCATATTTTATTCTTGTTTCCACTTGTGTCTTCCAATAAAGAGAGAGCCCCGAAATGCTCAGCACGTGACTACTGCCCACGAGTACCTGAAGACTTTTAAACAGTTTTCAGTTTAAACAGTTCCAATTAGCTTGAAATTCCTCCAAGAGACCGTCCCTTCCGGTATCTTAGCCCACCCATCTTTTCCAGGACCTCAGTTTTTGGGATGTTTTCCTATATTGGAAAGCTTCACAGTGGTTAGGAGTGCTCTCCAGTTAGGCCCCCGAGGTTGCCATATACGGGAAAGGGAGTCAGGAATTTTGCTGGTCATTTCCTCGTTCGCACGCCAGCATCAGCCTGGTGTGGGGGTGTGTGCCTGAGATCTCAGCACTGCGCATGGCCAGACTGGCTCCTAACCATCAGGCCAAGCTGGGGCACACAGCACGGTCCTATTCAAAGAGGGATCCAGCACCACCCTATTCTCTCTCCCCAGCACTTCCTCTCTCCTTTTAAAAAAAATTTTATGTGCATGAGTGTTTTGTTCACATGTATGTCTATGCACCACATGCATGCTGGTGTCCTCAGAAGTCAGAAGAGGATATCAGACCTCCCCGAACCGGAGTTACTGATGGTTGTGAGATGTCACGTGGGTCCCGGGAACCCAACCCAGTGCTCTCTCTGCAAGGACAAGTGCGCTTACCTGCTGAGCCATCACCTCTCCAGCCCCTGCTGGTTTGAGCATTCACCCGCTCCTTGGTTCTGTACGTGGGGACAATGTTGTCACCCAAAGCTCTGAGAAACCCACTCTCGCTTGTGTGTGTATGTATCTTGTTTCATGGTGTCCGTGACAGTGTGAAAGGTCCTAGTGAGATTAGCCCTCGATGTCTGGCATGTTAGCAGCTCCTAATTTGGTATCATTCACTGAACACAAAATTCTCAGGCTCAACCCTACCATACAGGTCACTGAAGAAAGTATTTATACAAACCTCTTTCCTCATAAATATACTCTCCAGGCTTCCAGATAGCTTTGGAGGCGAGGAGATCCATTCACATTCTTTCTAAGAACCGCCACTAGTTATCTGAAGTGTTTGCTTCTCAGGAAGAAAACAGTCTCGATTTGTTTCCAAACCTGAAGGAATAGCGATGTTTGGCCACAGTGCAGCTCCTGGAAGACAACCAATGCTGAATTTATCTAAAGGCAGGAGACAGCAGTGCTCTTTGGAAACCAAGGCTCGTCCTGGCTCCGTGGAAGCTTCTGAGCGGCCTCTGTGCCTCATCGTGTCCACAGACAAGCTCTGCTTTTACCGAGCGCTAAGCAGAGAAAAACTGCCATCTGGTAGCCAGCCAGGGCCACGATGAGCTCAAGAACTGGGTGTTTTTAAACACTGGTTTCTGTAGTGCTTCGTTTATAGCCTGTCTCCAAGAAAAGTAAAGACAGACCCTTTAGGAGTGGGGTTTGGGGTGGGGGACGGGGGTAAGGATCAGGGACTTCTGAATTGGCCTAATGTGATGACACTATTGAGGGTAAGGGAAGAAGATTATTTTTGAAATTTCCCCCAAATTGCGCTTTTATTGATTATGGTTAAAACCATGCAGCACAGCACGGAAGCGGTAGCTCTAGAAATTAAGTCTAAATATGCCAATGCATGAAGAGCTCACATCAGCTATGTAGAAGGTCTAGTAAGTTTCCACTTGCCATCAATTTGTTATGTGTGTAATCAATGTGTGTAAAAATACTTCTATGTATTTGTCTTACTTAGGGTTTCTATTGCTGTGATAAAACACTATGACCAAAAACAACTTGGGGAGGAGTTTATTTCCCTCACAGTTCTATATACCAGTTCATTCTCCAAAGCAGTGAGGACAAGGATTCCGGCAGTGCGGGAGTCTGGAGGCAGGAGCTGATGAAGAAGTCATGGACCAATGATGCTCACTGACCTGCTCCCCATGGCTTGCTCAGCTTGCTCTCTTATAGAATCCAGGATCACCAGCCCAGGGATGGCCCCACCCACAGTGGCCTGGGCCCTCCTACATTGATCACTAATTGAGAAAAGCCTTATGACAAGAATGCATGGTGGCATTTTCCCAACTGAAGCTCCCTCCTCTCTGGTGACTCTAGCTAGTGTCAGATTGACATAAAACTAGCCAGTACAGTAACAGTATTTCCCACAGTAACCCCTGAGTGTGTGTGTGTGTGTGTGTGTGTGTGTGTGAGAGAGAGAGAGAGAGAGAGAGAGAGACTATATAGATGCCTGCCTTAGATTAAAAACATTTTTTGAACCAGAGAGATAGAAAAGGTATATTACACATCTAAAAGCATGGGAAATAAAAATCCGCTGATTGGAACTATATAGAGCAGTCAGCAGGAAAGCATGCTAATTGGATCCCTGAGCCTATGTTTTAAAACCCAAAAGCTGGGCCTGACAGCACCCACTTGTAATCCCAGCATCAGGGAGGCAGACACAGGAGCGTCACTGGAGTGTTAGGTCAGCAAGACCTTTCTCAAGAAAAACGAAACCCATGTGCTAACACCCGAGTTTGCCAGTGGCCACTCGGATGGTTAAATATTAACGTTATTTCTGTATTTCCTAGGCAGAAGTGAGAGAAGCAGACACGGCAGGTTATATATTCTTGTTCTCTGATGAAACGAGCACATTAATTTTTAAGAGAGACATTCTTTCTGCCGGCCCTCAGTTCTGAGAAGGAAATGGACTTAGTCTCACAGTGTAATCCCAGGGCGCAAGGTGAGTTCCACAAGGCTGAGCATCATGAGGCTCAGGGGCATTCAGTTTAATGTTTGAGGAGTGGAAGATCACCCAGGAAGCGTGGCTTAAGGGAATTAAGGAAGACTGTCACAAGCTGCTAACTTTCCTGTGTGTGGCATTAGAGTTCAGAGCTGTGGAAATTTTTGCTGTCTGGGCGCCAATGTTGAAAATTCAGGGGCCAGTGAAATGACTCAGTGGGCAAAGACATTTGCAACCGAGCCTGGGTATTGGGACCCACATGGTAGAAAGAGAGAATCAATTCCTTCATCCCTGACTACCAAACAGGCACTGTGACACACATGCCTCGTACACACAGATAATAAATACAGTTTGAGGGGCTGGGGATTTAGCTCAGTGGTAGAGCGCTTACCTAGGAAGCGCAAGGCCCTGGGTTCGGTCCCCAGCTCCGAAAAAAAGAACCAAAAAAAAAAAAAAATACAGTTTGAAAATGTCCACCTTGTTCAGGTGATATACGAAAAGGGGCATCTGGGCACTCAGGAGCAACACGGAGAATATGGGAAAGACATTAGAACCCATGCCTTCCTATGCAGGGCTACCCCTAATGTGGGCTTCTCCCACACAGTCTCAGAAACCTCATGGTCTCCCCACAAACTAGACCATGTGCATTAAAATACTAACACGAGGACTGGCTCAGAGGTTACGAGCACTTTCTGCCTTCTCTGGAGAACCAGGATTCCCAGCACCCACACGGTACCTCACAACCAACTCTAACTCCACCTCTAGGGGATTTGACACCCTCTTCTGGCCTCCATCAGGCAAGCACATGGTACACAGACAAACAGGCTAGCAAAACAGCCGTTAGCATTCTGTCTAAGCTCCACTCCCACAGTTACCTGGCAACTGCCAGGAATGGTTGACTCACTATAAAAGGGGCCACTTGCCCCCTCCTCCCTCTCTTGCTCTAGCTCTCTTTCCCTTTTGTCCCCTTTTTCCCCAGTTCCCAACTCCCTTCTTTCCACATGCTCATGGCCGGCCTCTACTCTACTCCTCTCCTCTTCTCTACTCTCTCTCTTTGCCCTACTACCCTCTTAACTCCCCTCCCCATGCCCTGGATAAACTCTATCTATACTATACTGTGTGTGGCTGGTCCCTCAGGGGGAAGGGATGTCTCAGCATGTACCCACTGAGGCACCCCCTTTCCCAGACCTCCAAAGAGCATAATTCCCCTCTCTTTTTCTATTTATAAACACATCAACAGCCATATACATTCAATTTTGTAAAGTACACATATGTTCTGGTAACTCCTACTTCTGAAAAGCCAGACACCAAAACAAATCAATAGCAGGGCTCCCAGCAGCTTAGTGAAATTCTATCTCAAGGAACCTAACAAACAAACAAACAAACAAACCAACTAACCCCAATTAACCAGCAATCAAGACTCCGGTCCAACAAAGACGGACTCTCACCATCTCTTAGCAAATGCATCATCCCCTAACCCCACCCCCACCCTCGGCTTGGAGCACATCAAGCCTTCTTTTGACAATCTTGGTCTCTGCTTACTCACCCTGTATCAGAGGGCTCCACTCCTGCAATCCTGCACAGTTGACTGCATGGTCTCACATCTGATGGTCCCTTTTCTGTGGCCATCTCATCTTACTCAATGTCACCCATCTGCTCCCTGGATCACAGCATTTTTATCTTCCGTGACGCTCTGCTCTCAGCGCCTCTCCTACTTTATTGGTCACTGGTGTTGTGAAGTTGATTTGCGATGTGGGAGCAGGAAGGGATGTAGCACCTTTTTCTCCTTGACATCTGCCTCTTGTAATGTGTAGAGAGCCCTGTATCTGGGTTCTTTTGTCTTCTGCCTGCATTCTCCCCTTAGCTAGCCACACGCAGTCCCGTGACCAATTGCTTCCAAGTCTCGATTTCTAGCTCAGAGAGTTCCCAAGAATGTGGCACTGGTGCAAAATCCAACTAATCTGTATTCCCTTCTCCTGTCACAGTTCTAAATGTCCCAGTTCAAAGGAGAGCCCAAGATGTTTCCTCCTCAGCCTGTTCCTCATCCACTCTCCCCTATTTGGAAACACAGAATCCCCAACTGCTCAAACCAGGAAATTTAATCATCCTTCCTTGTATTTGTTATCCCAGCAGCCAGCCAGTCAGTCCATCTGCAAATTTTATCAACACTGCCCAGTCCAGAATCCATCACTGGCTTTGTCTCCTGGGAACCTATGGAGTTTCTACGTGCCCCCACCTGCCATTCCCCGTTCTCCTCACCTCCAGCTCACATCCCACATAATAGCCAGAGAAATTCTTTCAAACGCAGATTAAATTAGGTTGCTTCTTTCTCTAGAACCCTCTACTCTCTCCCTGACTCACTGTGCAAAACCCTAACACCCTACAACTTGCAAAGCGCAAGCCATTTGTCACTGTTATCTCTCATCCACCAGGAAATGCGTGCCCCATGCCTGCTCATCTTCCGGAGCATTCTTGGGGCTTCATGTAGCAGGTGCACAGTAAACACTCGTGGTGAGTCAATAAACCAACAGTTCCGAGCAGTGGTTCTCAACCTTCCTAATGCTGCAACCCTTTAATACAGCTCCTCGTGCTGTGGTGACCCCCCCAACCATAACATCATTTCGTTGCTTATAGCTGTGATTTTGCTAGTTATGAATTGTAATGTAACTATCTGTGTTTCCCATGGTCTTAAGCAACTCCTGGGAAAAGGTTGTTCTCCCCCCTCCCCACCACCCCACCCCCCTGCCCAGGGGTCGCGACCCACAGGTTGAGAACCTCTGTTTGAGCTGATGAGGGCTGTATCTGAAGCACACCGTGAAGTTGTGCACGGATCCCTGCCTATGCAGGATGCTGCACATCTCGTGTGAGGGGTTTACAGTGGTGGGTGGATGCCATCCCTCTAGAATGGATTTCTTTTTTAAAATCGATATCAATTTCTAGTTGTCAGCAGCACAGATTTTCACATTGTCAGAGTGTGATATTCTTTGCTATGTAGTTATAATGTAAATATTTGGGTTTTGTGATAGTCTTGGGGGAACCCCTGCAAAAGAGTTGCTTGGATCATCGAGGGTCTCGTCCCACAAGTTCAGAGCCACTGATTAAGGTCAAACTTAAGGTAGACCTGAGGTGGCACGTGGGGTGCTCCCTCCCTTGCCTGCCTCTTCACGTGACAGGCACACGTCCTCAGCACAAGTGACACAAGTGAGTCCTGGGTCCTTTTTTAGTATATATTTATTTTGTATATGAGTACACTGCAGCTGTCTTCAGACACACCAGAAGAGGGAATCGGTTCCCATTACAGATGGTTGTGAGCCACCATGTGGTTGCTGGGATTTGAACTCAGGACCTCTGGAAGAGCAGTCGGTGCTCTTAACCACTGAACCATCTCTCCAGCCTGAGTCCTGGGTCCTTAAGCGGATGCTCCCGCCCTGCCTTTCAACTTTGCACTTGGGCATGGTTATCAGCACTCAGGAAGGGAAAGGTTAGAGGAGACAATGAAGCAACAGCATTCGGCTGGGAACTGGCACCATTACACAGTTGGTGACTCAGAGGAACCACACAAAAGAGCATACCCCCCCCCACCTCTCCAAAGAGAAAGTGCCTGTAAATCCACGTGATGGAGGTCTGGGGTCACACCCCAGGCCGGCATGCTTGGCACAGAGGGGAGCTGCTGCAGTTTGCTTTTTTTTTTTTTTTTTTTTTTTGGTTCTTTTTTTCCGGAGCTGGGGACCGAACCCAGGGCCTTGCACTTTCTAGGTAAGCGCTCTACCACTGAGCTAAATCCCCAGCCCCTGCAGTTTGCTTTATGGAGAGGATGATTTTGTTTGTTTTAAAATCTTTCGTGCTCTGATCTGTGCTTAATGGAGAGAAGAATTCACTGGCAGGGGGTGCAGTGGCTTCTCACATCCAGGTCTCTCATGGGCCTCATGATGCCAGCTGCACCTAAGATTCTTGTCTAGGTCTGTTACTCTATTCAGGTTTTGCAAAATGGGCCACCAGAGAGGTGGCTCAGCAGGTAGGAACACTGAGTTCAATTCCAGCACCCACAGGCAGCTCACAACTGTGTAACTCCAGCCCCAGGGGACCCAATGTCCTCTCAGGCAGTGCCTCTCCGTGATACACAAACATTCAGTCAAACCACTCATACCCAGAAAATAAAAGTAGTATTTTCAGTTTTTCAAAATGATAATATTCTAGATGGGACTTTTTTAATTTTGCCAAATGATAACATTCTAATGGGACCATCCCTTTCTAATTATTACTTACAGTGGATCTATAAAGAGAAAAATTTCCATCATTAACTATTTGGGTTGCCCTGAGATACGGTTTGAAAGGGAAATTACTGCCTACTGTTTTGAGGTTTGTTGGGTTTCAAAGAGCACAGGGAAAGAGGCACATCTCAGATGAACAGCTGTGTTCCTCAGGAAGCGAGTTATCCAGGCTCCAGTGCAGGGGAGTAACTCTCCAATGGAAAGGAGATGTCAGGTCCTCCTCTCCTCAGTCCTCATCGATATTTCATGGATGGTCAGCAGCCCACTGCTAAGTCCTTAGCCTCTGCCTCACAATTCAGCCTGCCCCACATGCTCTCTGTTCTGTTTCTGAGCTGCGCTCTGGTTCTAGCCAGTACTTCCACACATAACCCACTTTATAACCCACTTTAAATTTCCTCATGGTCCTATCAAGGCACAGAGTACTGGCAGCTTATTAAAAAGTGATTGCATATAATCCAAGGTGATGAGAGTTGTCCAGTCATCCTCTAAAGCACTGGATAGTATCTATATGTATCTATAGTTCCAATCTAAAGTATCTTGATGGAGTATTGAAGTAGAAAAGGCAGGGCATAGGAATATGAGAAGCTGGCTGGTCATATGCAGTTAGGACACTCTTAAGAGAATTTTTAGTGTTCTGCTTTCTCCTTTTTCTTTATTTATTTTACATGTACGAATGTTTTGCCAGTATGCATGCCTTTGGATCATGTGTTTGCCTGGTTTCTGTGGGGTCCAGAAGAGGGTGTTGGAGTCCCTGGAACTGAACTTAGAGCTACTTGTGACTGCCACAGGGGTGCTGAGCCATCTCCCCATCTTTTTTATTGATTCTGGAACCTCAGCCTAGGGGATGGTGCCACCCATCCTCAGGACTGGTATTCCGTCCTCAATCATACCTTTCTGGAAACACCTTCACAGACTTACTAGATGTGTTTCCCTATGGTGATTCTAAACCTGGCAAAGTGGACAGTGATAAAGAGCCATCCCATCCCAGTGAGGCTGGTTCATATTTCCTTAATTCTATGGATCCTTTGGTCACATTCTGCCTTTTGTCCTGGAACTCCTAAATAATTTTCTGAATTCTGCATACATTAAGATTCAATCCTTAATACTGGAAAGTTTTATGAGCTTTGACCAATGCGAGTGCGAATGCACAATGTGCTGGTCGTCATGGCGTTACACAGAATAATTTTGCGACCCTGAAAGCATCATTCTTTACTACCCAACCTTCCCCAACTTAGGTCCTCAGAACTGTTTGTTCGTTTGCTTGTTTGTTTTGTTTTTTTCTGATATCTACTATCTTCCTATTTTTGTTTGTCCTGGATATTATGTACTTAGAATTATCTACAGATTTCCTAACTCCACAATATCTACTTAATATTCACCTGTATTTTTGTTTGTTTGTTTTTCAAGACAGAGTTTCTGTGTGTAATAGCTCTGGCTGTCCTGGAGCTTGCTTTGTAGGCCAGGCTGGCCTCAAATGCACAGAGATAAACCAGTGTCTGTCTCCCGAGGGCTGGGATTAAAGGTGTGCACCGCTACACCTAGCCATCTGTATCTTGTATAGCTTGCCAAATAACACTTTATTGTATAGTTAGACTGCAACTATCTACTGGCCTATTAAATGGCTTTGTGGTTGTTTTGGCTACAGATGACTATGAAATAAAATTATTATAAATATACTTTTGTGTAGTTGTATAAATTATTTTAATTTTACTGTTAGGATGTGTGTACTTGTGTGTGTGTATGATGGTTATGTGTGTGTGAAGGCTATGTGTACGTGCCACAGCATATATGTTGGGTCAGATGGCAACTTTCTCTGGAACACACACACACATACACACACACACACACACACACACACACACACACTCAAAATGTCTAGGAACATCCATTTAAGGCTGTAGTTATATAAGTAACAAAAAAGTGTCTTCCTCTGGAATTATAATATATATATGTATACACACACACAGTATATAGTGTATGTGTCTACTCTTTAGGGAGGAATGACAGGATTGTCCTCTATCCTGAGCATGCACAGGCACACAAGTACCATATACAATTGCACACACAAGTACAACTCACACACATGAACACAAAGAAGAACCAGTACAAGTAGGAAGATGTGTTTTTTAAGAGCTTTCTAAAACTCTTTATTAATCAAATTGTTAACTTTTAATAGAACTTGAGACAAAAATCTACAGTTTAAACAGCTATCTTATGGTAATAAACATTAATCCTGTAAGTGCTGTGGAGAAGCAGTTACTCCACATATAGAGACCTAGGTCAGGAATTGGAACCAACTAGATTACTTAGGGAAGGAGTTTTGCGAAGTTAGTTTTGACATGACCAAATTCAGTGTGTTCTGAATACTTGTGTTATTTCTCTCTACTATAGAAGAATTTCTTCCGCTTGTTTTTCCATTTTCTTCTGATTCAAGGGGGAGGAGAGTATGCGGGTTGAATAGATTTCGAGGTTCCCCCAAGATGCCAACTCTGTAAAGAGAATTTATTGCTGTATGACTGTGAATATCAGTCTGTGAAGACTCGTGCATACATGCACATGCGTGCACGTGTACACACACACACACACACACACACACACACGCTAAGACATACATACACTTTAAAAAGCCAGTCCCATTTCCATACCACCACTGTGGTCTTATATATCAGTCCAAAACTCAGTCCATAGCATGATTCTGTTCTGGCTCTACTCACATCTCCCCAAAAGGAATTCTTTTTTTTTTTTTTTTTTTTTTTTTTTGGTTCTTTTTTTTTCCGGAGCTGGGGACCGAACCCAGGGCCTTGCGCTTCCTAGGTAAGCGCTCTACCACTGAGCTAAATCCCCAGCCCCCCCAAAAGGAATTCTTAGAACAGACCCTGAGCCCTAAAGAGTATGTCCCTCACTCCTTCAGGCTACAACTATCTGACGTCTAGCAAAACTTCTAGGGATTTCTTTTTTCTAATCCGGATAGGCCTAAGTAGAGATGCTTTGGTCAGGAAGGCAGGGGCTGGCATGGGAATAGATGATTTCTACTGCCCAGTAGAGGAACCACAGTGCCTGGGTCCCTGGCCATCCCAGGCCTGCCGAGAGGGACCACTCACCAGTCTCCTGTGACTCTCTATGGGCTACTTACACGGGCATAACCACAGACTCCAGATTCGTTATGTCCTTCTCCACTCGGGGTTGGAGTTTGATGCCTGCCACGTACTTTTTCTCAGCGATATGCTGAGCTTTTTCTCTGAGAGACGGCAGCAGTGTAGACAAAACTGGGGAGCGCATGTCCATGGCCTTTTTAATGGCTGGACGCTTTGCCATCATTCTCCTGTGGGAGGAAAGGAGGACAGTCATGTCCCATTGTTCTGTTTCTGAGCTGAGGAAAGGCCCAGAGGTCGTAGCTGAGCCAGGTGCTGTGTGCATCTCTAGAGGCTGCGTCTTCAGCTGCTTTAGAGGACGAGGCACATGGGTTATGAGTCCGGGGCTGGCCTGAGCTGCAGACAGACTTCTTTCTCAAGAACACAGAGAAAATGAGCGAGAGGCCGTACCTGAATTGTACCAAGGTCATGCGCTTCTTCTCTCCTCCTGACTCTTCGTCTTCACGCTTCCTTCGAGGAATGTTGAACATATTGGTCCGAAAAAGCCTGCCCACCTCTTCCTCAATCTCTTTCAAGTACTGACGTCGGAAGACGATCCAGGCTATGCAGGTACAGAAGGTATAAAAGGACTGAAAGAGAGAAAAGAAAAACTCCCAGGACTCTGGAATGCTATGAAAAGCTCCCAGTGTCCCACAGTGTCACCATGTAGGCAGGAGCCCAGGTCATCCAGCTGGTGCGTGTCCCTGGAGCTGTACAGTTACAGGGGTCTTCACATTTGTGGGTGGAAAATCAGGCCAACATTCTAAGGTTGTTCTAGCAAACAACATCTTACCGTCCTATTTAAAAATGGATGTTTCCTTTTTATTTTTTAATAGCTATCTGTCAAATGGCTGTTGGTCACTGCTTTGTGCTGATCTCATAGCAAATGAAAAGTCCCCAAAACAAGGGCCTTACCTCAAAGAATTTCCAGTCTTTTTGTGTGTCTGATATTTTGTCCCTGAAATATAACAAATCACAATTATGGGTGATAAGTTCATTGTCCCCAAAATGTAGGATTCTAACTGGCGGCCCTATTACAATTTGGTCTGGAAGGTCCCCTGAGGCCATAGGCCCCTTTGCCAGCTGATGACATTATCAGGTGGCGAGGCCCGGCTGGAGGAAGTGGGTCACTGGGGATGTGCCAGGCAAGGCGGCTCTGTCTCTGGACTCCACTCTGCCTACTTCCCAGATGTCACAACACAAGCAGCTTTCTTCTAGCATGCCCTGCCCCCATGATGCTCCTACACGCAGGCCCAGAACATGTTGAGACCTTCATATTGGTTATTGAATTTCATCCTTCCTCTCTCCCCACGAGGGAGTCGGCATTGTGATTTCCACGCTACCCCAAGGAAGCTGAAGTTGAGGCTGAAGTCCAGTTTTCTCTCTGTATCCCCACAGGTGCTAGCCAGCCACATGTAATTGCTCCTGATGGCCCTGCTACCCCGCCTACTCCTCAAAGATGGCTTTCTTTGTACTTTATCCTTGGAGCCACCCTTTCTGCTGGATGGTCACTGAGTGTGTGTGTGTGTGTGTGTTGTGTGTTGCGTGTTGCTTGTTTTTAAATTGTGTATGTGTGTGTGTTGTTGCTTGTTTGTTTTTAAAGAGAAGGGGTGGGGGGGAGAGAGAAACAGAAACAACTTGAAGTTGAATGGGAAGGGAGTAGGGAAAACGGGGAGTGATTAGAAGAGGGAAAGTATGATTGAAATATATTTTATAAATTTTATAATTTTTTCAATAAAAATGTTAACTATTAAAAAGACAAACAAATGTTTGTTTAAAACAGAAACACCAATCAACAAAATTCAATATGAATTTCTCAGATTGAATTAAATTATTAGAAAAAAATCCATAGCCAGTAAACAAAAAAAGTTGTATTACAGAAAAACTCAATAATCAATTGTGTTGGAAAATGGAATACTGTTTGTTAAAGAAGTATCTTAGATTCATAGTTCATCTGATATATATATATATATATGTATATATATACATTTCAAGTAGAACAAAATGTAGCATTTTTATGTTTTTTTTTTTAACTAAGAAAGAAGGATAGGCAACTTAACCCAGGAGGAACCTGTATGATTATCAGACAGCATCGGGGACAAGATGGACAAACTCACATCCGTGAAAACATGGACTATCTTCCTAATGTGTGTAAGTGGGAAGAAACCAGGGGAGTAGGACACGTGACCAGTGCTTGTCATGGGACACAGAAAAGCTACACAAATTCCCATTTGGTCATTGGCAAAGGTAAAAAGTAAATAAGTAGATGGATAAAACACCTTGAAACACATCTCTCTCTCATCTCTCTCTCTCTCTCTCTCTCTCTCTCATCTACCTCCTATCTATCTATCTACCTATCTATCTATCTATCTATCATCTATCTATCTATCTATCTATCTATCTATCTATCTTTAAACTTTCAAAACTATTTATCATAAACCCCAAGGTAGCCAAGAAAACTTAGAATGAACGGGAGTAGATTTCTTAACCGTCATAAGCTAAGGTTCCTGGCCCCACATGTGGGAAGGCTGGAGAGGGCTCTGGGCTCTTCTGCTTCTGTTTGCTTGCTTTTTTTTTTTTTTTAAGTACATAACTGTGTCACTCAGGGAGGTCTTCAAGTGATCCCCCTACCTCAGCCTTTCAGCTGCTCCCTACTATAGGCAAGCATTACCAACACATCATGTGTGCCATTAGCCTGGCATTATAGAACAAGGGCGTTTTTAAAGGTTTGCACCTTTTAGTTAAACATGTTCTGGATGATAAGCCATAAGGAAACAGTCCAAATGTAATGTGGATAAAGATATTCAACACAAAAATCTTGCAAAGCAAAACAAATCAACAACAAAATAAACCTTGAACTGCACAAATGTTCACAAAGAAATAGTGAATCAAATGGACAAGCACACACAACAGAATCCCCACAGCCATTGAGACTGTGTACCAAGAATATATGTGGATAAAATACACGTAAAGGACAGTAAAGATTGGTGGGTAGAATGATTTCTCACACACAACTGCATGTGCACGGCTGCTATTGAGACTATACAAGAAAAAAGTAAAAGCAAGCACACAGAAAATGTAGATGGAGCAGGTATCCAGGGCAACCGATTTGGTGCGCTCAAAAACAAACCTGCGTCTGAAAACGAGGGATGTCTTATACTCCTCTCTTTTCCAAGTTCACGGTGTGGCTCTTGGGCCGATGTTAAACTAGGAACTGCAGAGTTAACCACCAAAGCTTCCCATCCTGTGAGCCTCTTTAAATTTTAGCTACAGTATGTCAACCTGAGGTAAAAATGTCCCATAGGCAGTGCTGTCTCAGTGGTGGTCCTCACAGCTGCGGTTGATGCAAGAGAAGCAGATACTGCACCCCACCCCCTCATCCCACCCTCCACAACACTGGCCATCACTTGGCCATCTCCTGAGACAGCCATGCACACAGCCCAGGTCCTCAGGCTGAGAAAGATTCCAGAGAGAACAAGTGCTGTCATCCAAAACGGGATACCATTTTTAAAATGAGACTCTGGAATTGTTTCCATACTTACTTGGCTCTGTCAGAGCAGTTACCGTTAGCGCTTGGGACAGATTCTCACCTGAGCCCCATTAAAGGAAATACTGTCTCAAGGGTACCAGAGGTCAAATGAAAAGGTGCCTAGTGGCAGCAAACGCGCATGCGTACTTTCCACAGTTCATGTGATGCTTGTCCGCCATGCCGACGCCCAGCACGAGTTTGCAGTACTTCTGCGCCAGGTACTTCTGTGCGTCTTCTAACTTGCTCATAACCAGCTCTATCTCTTTCTTCTCTACCAGGCCTCTGGGGGTGGGGAGACACAAGGTAGATTAATTCTGGTCAAAGTCTGTATTAATGAGCAAGAAGTACAGGCTACTTGGGAAGAAATAGTAGCGAGTCAACAAACTTCACTCACCAATTTGACTTCCTTGAGTTTTGTCATAGGGAAGATCCTCAAAATCTCCCTTTCTCTTTTTAAAAAAGATATATTTATTTTTACTTTGTTCGCATGGGTGTTGTGCTGCATGTATGTTAAGTGCACTGTGTAGGTGCCTGGTCCCCACATAAGCAGAAGAGGGCACTGGGTCCTCTGGAATGGGAGTCATGGACAGTTGTGAGCTACCACGTGGGGACTGGACCTGACTCCCGGACCTTGAGAAGAGCATTGAGAAGAGCAGCCAGTGCTTGTATCTGCCAAGCCACCTCTGTGATCCCCCAAAGTCATTTAATGACTGTGCCCATTGGAGTCAAGTTTAGGGTGAATGTCACTCGTATAGATCCCTTAGACTCTTTATGTCTCCTCAATATATTCACATTGAATCCTACTTCCTACAGAACACTCTGTAACAAGTCACCTGGGCTAGCTGCTGGGGTATCTGGTGGCTCCCCCATTCCTGCGAATTCCTAAAGCACACAGTGGAGACTGCCACCTCAGCTTTCCTCAGGGCCCTGGTGCTGCTACTAAGCTGAGGGGTCGGTGTCTTAATACAGGCTGCTCCCAGCTCTGAGCTCAGCACCATTTGGAAGGGAACCATTTGCTCTGTCACTACTCTGTGGCTTTCGGCACAGCCCAGCTCTGATTGAATTGCAAATGAGCTTTGTAAAAGACGCTCCTCGGTCACAGCTTGTCTGCAGCCTCATTTGTTTGGAGTACAGCATAGTCCTGTTGACAATACTGTCAAGTGTCACTGGAGAGCAAATGGAATGTGCTCTCAGTGGTGACAAATTACTGCCCCTTCTGAAGCTACACCAACTATATGAAGACAGCAGGCTGGCGGTGTCACAGACCTTTGATCCCAGCACTTGGGAGGCAGAGGGAGGTGGATCTTTGTGAGTTCGAGGCTAACCTTGGTTGCAGATCAATGTCTAGGACAGCCAGGCTACACAAAAAATTCCATATGAAGACATGCCTGAATGGAGAGGGATGAGTTAAGGATACCACGGCCTTCAAAAGGCAGTGTCATCACAGGCCATGAAAAGCCTGTGAGTCACTGGAGTAAAATGAGTTTCTGGAATAAAGTGAGCCCAGGTGTTGTGTAGTCCAAACACAGCTTCTACAGGCAACTTGCGGCCTGCAGGCCAATCCCAGTGCCTGCCTCCCAGCCTTTTCTAAATCCCCTTACCCTACTTTCCCAGAGGTACCACTAGCTAATCCTCCCATTGCAGAAACAAACCAAATGTCACCAAAGCGATGCTTTGAAACACTGTGGGGGGCTGGAGAGATGGCTCAGTGGTTAAGAGCACTGACTGTTCTTCCAGAGGTCCTGAGTTCAATTCCCAGCAACCACATGGTGGCTTATAACCATCTGTAATGAGATCTGATGCCCTCTTCTGGTGTGTCTGAACAGCTACAGTGTAATATAAATATATAAAAAAAAAGAAAAGAAAAGAAAAGAAAAGAAACACTGTGGACAATGACTCACAACCTTGACTCACTTATAAAGGACAACTATCCTGAGGTACTTGCTCAAAGTACAGATTCCCAATGTGACTCCCCTCCCAGATTCCAGAGAGCATTCAGAAAAATTAAAGCAATTGTTCCTAGTGATTATGAAGCAGAAACTCACATGGTAATAATGTACATCGGGAACCTGTGTGTTAGGCTGTCAGGATGGCTCAGCGGGTTAAGGGTGCTTGCTGTCAAACCTGATGACATTAGTTCAATCCCTGGGACCTACATGGTGGGGAACAGACTCCAGCAGATTGAACCTAGGGCTGCAGAGATGTATCAGTAGTTAAGAGCACTTGTTGCTCTTCCAGAGGACCCGAGTTCAGTTCCCAGCACCCACATGACAGCTGACCTATAGTATCCTAGAGTGCCTGGGCTCACATGCACATACTGCCATGCAGACACACAGGCCCACACACCATTAGGATTAATACATCGTTTTAAAAAACCCTGCTGAAGTGGAAAGAAGGGGGAAGCCATGAAGCCAAAGTGCACAGGGAAGTACAAAATTCCAGAATTCCAGGCAGAGCCCATCTGCTTGCGCCCATATTCCGAACCTGAGAATCACCCCCTAGGATTTCAGTGTTTTCAGTTCTGCCACATTGCTTCAAACATTTATGTGTGAGGGTGGAGGAGACTGAGTGTCATGTAGCCCAGGCTGGCCTTGAACCTACTGTGTAGCTGAGGATAGCTATGAACATCTGTTCTTACTGCCTTACCCCCAAATGCTCGGGTTACAGTTGTATCACCACAATGGGGCTGTGTGTATTAGGTGAGCACGCTACCAACTGAGCTGCACACCCAACCCTTAGACATCCTTAGACACTTAGCACAGTGAGCGGTCCTCCTGGATTGACAAACATAGTCCTTAACAACAACAACAACAACAATAATAATAATAGAGGCAGGGATGCAACTTGGGCACAGGATCTCGTGTTCAAGTCCCAGCCTCACCAAAAATGAAAATCGCAAGACTGACAATCTTGTTGAAAGTAAAATATTGCACACATTCCTGCTAAAATAAAATTTGCATATTTCTATGAAAAAGAAACATTTGAAAAGGAATTTAAAGAGACATGGAAGTGATTATCAGTTTTGGTCTCATAAGATCTCTCTTAGAAATGTATTCTTTAAAAAGCATTACCAAAGTCAGACAGAGAGATTTTATGACTGAAAATATACAGTTCTAAAACAATAAAACAGAACAAAAAATATTCAGTTCTGAAAATCTGAGCTAGGCATGGCAGCACATGTCCACAATCCCAGGCCTTGACAGGCTGAGGCAGGAGGATTAGGAATTCAAGATCAAAGAGATATATTGATTTCAAGGCCATCCTGGACTAAATAAGACCATCTCAAAAAACTTTAAAAAACCCAATATATGGGCTGGAGAGATGGCTCAGTGGTTAAGAACACCCGACTGTTCTTCCAGAGGTCATGAGTTCAATTCCCAGCAACCACATGGTGGCTCACAACCATCTGTAAAGAGATCCGATGCCCTCTTCTGGTGTATCTGAAGACAGCTACAGTGTACTTATATATAATAAATAAAATAAATCTTTTAAAAAAAACCCAATATATAACAAAATATATAAAATAAGTTATCATTATCATTAGTATTAGTATTAGTACTATTAAGTCAGAGTGTCTCACTATGTAGCCCTGGCTGCCCTGGAACTTACTATGTAGATGAATCTGGCCTCAAACTCATAAATATCCACCTGCCGATGTCTCCCAAGTCCTGGGATCAAAGGCATGCACCAGCTGGTCTACAAATATTATTTACCTATCAAAGAAACAGGCAAGGCTCAATCCACAAACATGGAGGGATGAAAGAGAAGCTCTCGTACAGCCAGTTACGATTTAAGGACCTGGCATTAACTAGCTCCCCGTGACTGAAATCAATTCTTTTCCTCTATGCAAAGACCCCACACAATCTATATTTAACTCTCTTATACTGAAGTAAACTGACTAACTTCTAGACACTTGAAAAATGAAAGGTTGTTGTCATTTTCCGAACCCATAATTGAAAATTTGGGCTGGCTTGTTTTCTTGTTCGGCTGTGTTCTGGTTAGTTTCCAGCACATTTAAAAACTAACCGGGAGTCCTTTCTTCTCTGTTACTTATAAACTAATATATAAAAGAAATGTCTTTGCTAGATTAGTAATAAGGCTCAGAGTTAGAAGGAGCACAAGAATATAACCAGTCAAAGAGCTGGTTATACGAATCCCCTGAGCCCAGTTTGGGACGGCTCCTCCAGCCTTGTAAGCCACAGTTGGCTTCAGCTTTTGATGCTGCCATAGAAACGCTTCACGCTCTGGCTGTCCTGCTGGGAAATGCCACCCTGAAATAACACTCATGTTGCATATCTCATGGTGGCATCACAGGGACAGCAGTGTCAGAAGTATTTATCTGGTCCCTTACAAAACTGCTATCCAGGGTCATCTATCAGTTCACAGAGTGTTTCTCCAACTGCTTGATCTGATACAGGAGTTCTATATTTTAAAAACATTCTGTAGCAACAAATTAATGGCTCTACTCGGCATTCCTAACAGCTAAAATCACTGAGCTGACTCCACGTGTACGGGAGAACAGCCTGGGCACTTGGAAAGTTCCACGGCTTGTGAAAGGTCACCAAGCCTGAGAGACATTGTTGGGTTCTGGGCTCCACGTTCCCAGATTTTTGCTCTGAAGTTTGTCTTTCGGCCACCGCTGACTAACAGTGCAGTTAAGTTTTCTTCGGGCATTTTACCCCCAGCTAAATCTACTTAAACAAAAAACAAAAAACAACTACTTAGCTTTTTGTTATCAGATGCTTACAAACCTTTTAGCATGAATTTTGTAAGCATAAAAAAAAAAACCATGAGAAAGGTAAAGTGGGGGGGTAAGGGGGAGGGAGAGAGGAGGGAGGGGGAGGGGGTCGAGCTGCATGGTTCTGTGCTGAGGTCACTAGCTATACTGCCTGCTGAGCACTTAGAGTAATTCATCTGAACTGAGGCCATTAGAGATACCAGACTCAGACTGTGGAGACGGCTCAGCAGTTAAAACATCCTAGGGGCTGGGGAGATGGTTCGGTAGGTAAAGTGGTTGTTGCTCAGGCTTAAGGATCCCAGTTTGGATCCCCAGCATCCCTGTGTAAGCTTGGCATGGTGGCAGGCATCTGTGACCTCAGCTCTGAGGGGAAATGAGACAGACGAATCCCTGAGGCACTTGGCCAGCCCGTCTAGCTGAAAACCAGCAAGCACAGATTATGGTGAGAGGCCCTGTCTCAAAACGCATGGTAGAAAATGATAGAGAAGGAGCCCAATAGAGACCTCCTGCCTTCACAAACACAAGCATTGGGTGAGCATACTACCCTGCCCATACATGCACATACATGCATACAGCACATGCACACACATGCATGTACTACATACACATATGCAAATGCATGCACACGCATGCATATAACACGCGTATGCACAAAGAATACAACTTTTTAAAAAAGAATTATTTTAAAATACTAACATCCTAGTATTGATTACATATTATCACTGGAATGTTTTTAAGTCAATAGGTTGGATAAAACAATTATTTAAAATAATTTTAGATATATTTCATTTTGTATGTTTAAATTTTTAAAATTTCCTATCATCAAAAATATTAAATAATATTTTAAAATTTCTAATAATGTGTCTTAAGGATATAAAAAGAAACTTGTATATCCTTAAGACAACACATGATTAGAAAATTTTGGGCCTGGCAGTGGTGGCACAGGCCTCTAGTCCCAGCACTTGGGAGACAAGGCAGAGGCAGGTGGATCTCTGAGTTTGAGATCAGCCTGGTGTAAAGAGCAAGTTCCAGTACAGCCAGGGCTACATAGAGAAATCCTGTCTTGAAAAACCAATATAATAATAATAATAACAACAACATCAATAATAATAATAACAATTTTAAATTGCAAATATGGCTTTCATTGTATCTCATCATTGAACGGGGCTGATCTATGCTTGCCGGACTTTTTTTTTTTTTTTTTTTAAGATTTATTTATTTTATGTATGTGAGTACAGTCACTTTCTTCAGACACCAGAAGAGGGCATCGGATCCCATTACAGATGGTTGTGAGCCACTATGTGGTTGCTGGGAATTGAACTCAGGACCTCTGGAAGAGCAGTCAGTGCTCTTAACCGCTGAGCCGTCTCTCCAGCCCCGGACTGTTTTGTTATGAGAACTCCTGTGTGAACTGCTCAGTGAGCATTAAAGCAAAGCAAATTCTCCTGTATAAATGTTTCCTAGACCAGACAGACTGACAGGATGCCACCATTTTACTCAGCCAGTAGTAAAACACTAACGCACACTATGAAGTCTTACTCACACCATGTAGCTTTGGGGCTTCTTTTCCATTGAGAGTCTCTCCAGGTAATAAGACAGATAGTACAACAGTGCCATGAGGAAGCTGTCGAGACTCTTATTCCTATGGGGGAAATTGAAAAAAAAAGAAAACCAGAAAACAGCATCGGGTTTCTCATGAAGAACAATGGGACGCAGTATGAGAATAAATAGAAAGATACAGTTCTAAGTCTATCACACAGTTAACTTACTACCCGTTGTTATGGAGATGTAAAGTGCCTGAAAAAAAGACTCATTCCTGCATAGTAAGATACCAAATTATTAATATATTGTTAATCATTTCACTTTACAAGTATTCATTCTTTAAATAACATATTTCCAATGTTTGTAAAATGTACGGACTGGTCATGGCGGTTCATTCCTGTGACCCCTGCAATCGAGAGGATCTCAGGTTCCAGGCCAGCCTGGGATGCTAAATGGAATTGACAGAAAACTTCTGCATACCATAGCCCTATTTTTTTTTTTTTTGGTTCTTTTTTTTCCGGAGCTGGGGACCGAACCCAGGGCCTTGCGCTTCCTAGGTAAGCGCTCTACCACTGAGCTAAATCCCCAGCCCCCATAGCCCTATTTCAAAATACAAGCAAAAGTACAGAAATCTATGAAGCAAACACATGCCTCTCCCATGCTTTTGTAAACATCTCATTCTTGAGACGAACTTGTAAACACTGGCTGTCCACATGCAAATTGCTCCTTGCTCTGGGACTTAGCAGCTCCTGTGGCCTCAGGTAGCTCTCCCAGACTCCACACTCTGAGAGGATGACTTGCATACAGGCACTATATGCTCTTTCTCTCTAAGGACAGACCTGTAACCACTTATTAGACAAAAGTTCCCGCAAAAGGGGAACAATGCATGCCATCTGGTCGGCTGTACCTCATAAACGTTGTGAAGGAGCAGACCCTCTGCATTTCAGTGTCTTGGAGGGAAAGCAGCGCAACAACTGGAAGAAGAGAAGAAGGCAGTTAGACAGAGAGGGAGAGCCACACTGGAGGCCGCTGCAACTTGGAATGGAAGAAAGAAAAGTGGCTCACACTTGACGTCATCCAGCGTGACGTTGCCCTGCTGGCCTCGCTTCTCCAAAGTCTTAGCTGACTTTTCATCCCTTGGGACAAACCTTTTATCTGTCAATCTGTTTGAAAATAGAATAGTTTCAAGTGATTTATTTATTTATTTTTTTATTATTCGTATGGGTGTGCATTACATTCATGCGGTGCTCACTGAGGCCAGAGGAGGATGCTGAATTCCCCTGTACAGTTACAGCAGCTTGTGAGCTCCCGGAATCAAATCTGTGCCTTCTGGAAGGGGCGGCCAGTGCTCTTAACCTCTGAGCCACTGCTCTATACCTCAGAGAATATTTTAAAGATTTAGCCGTGTCTAATGTATCCTGAGATGCACAAGGAATTGGCTTGTAAAGTGATAAGAGCTTGAGTGTTATGCACAGTTCCATTTTATGTAGTATTATTTCAAAATGCACTTTATTGAACATTGTATCTATCGTGCTAGAAGTAGAAGCATGCAGGCTGACATAAAAGGTAAACTCAAATAGAGCATTTGGGTTTAGTTTATTTGGTTTGGATTTTCAAGACAGAGGTTTTCAAGGTCTCTCTGTGTCATCCTGGCTATTTTGGATTCACTCTGTAGACCAGGCTGGCCTCCAACTCAGAGATCTGCCTGCCTCTGCCTCCTGAGTGTTGAGATTAAGTGCACAGACTACTGCCCAGCTTTCAAATGGATCATTTAAATCACTTAATGAGTTCAGGATGTGATTCAGTTTGCCTAGAATGTATGAGGTCCTGGTTTAAGTTCCAGTACTGCAGATGGATTGACAGATGGATGGATGGATGGATGCATGGATGGATGGATGGATGGATGGATGGATGGATGGATGGACGGACGGACGGACGGACAGAGATAGAAAGATGGATGGGTTGGTGGGTGGGTGGATGAATGGAAGAATGGACCAATGGGTAGGTGGATGGATGGATGGAAGGAAGAAATTCTAGTGTCATTGCTATTTTCAGATTTTAAAAAAGCCATAAAAGTTTGAAATGCACTAGTAGCCATGTTATAAAAGGCATGTCTAGGGGCTGTTTGTAATTCTGGCTGTGACTGAGACGCTGCCTGTGTTTCCCTTGATGTTATTTTCATGACAACTTAGGAAAATGGGACTGGTATTTCTTTGTGTTTGTAAAGACAAGTGAGTCCACTGAGAAATGCCGTGATCCAAGTGAAGCCACCTTTCTGAAGCTGTGCCGTCCATCTCAGCAAAGTGAACCGCCTTCCCTTTCTTGCCTTTCTCCTTCAGTTCTACTGCAGGTGTGAAACTGCAACGAAAAGATACAATTAGGGACTTAACCTTTGCCCAGGGGAAGGAAGATCCCGTGAGGGGCATAGCTCATGTAGTCTGAAGATTGGCATATATTAGCCGTGTTCAACTGAGGACGAGTTTCACACGTGGAGCCACTGTCAAGAGGAAGATTTGGAGGGTGGGGGTAAGAGGAAGATTCACACCTCCAACTCACATTCAGCTTCTAGAACATCACCATCCACAGAACATTTCTGTCTGAACATCTTGTAGTAATGTCATAAATGCAGAAGACTTCCTATGTTTATTGAGTACTGTGACAAGCTAGGCACTCTTAGGCACCATCTCATCCCTCATAGTAACTTTATGAGGACAATGTTACTGCCATCAATTTCTCTCCTGGGAACTGGTCAAGCCAGAACAGGCTCCAAGGCACAGAGTGTGTACTGAGTCACCAGGCAGTTCTGCCTCCCAAGCCATCATAGTTTCCCTGCCCTGGAAAGGTTTTAGCACATTGACACTCTCTCTCTCTCTCTCTCTCTCTCTCTCTCTCTCTCTCTCTCTCTCTCTCTCTCTCTCTGTGTGTGTGTGTGTGTGTGTGTGTGTGTGAGTGTGTGTGTGTGTGTGTGTGTGTGTGTGTGTTTTCTTAAAGGGAAAGCATAAAAGATTTTATTCAATGTGATGGTGTTGGGAAGGGCAGAGAGATCCAGGGCAGGGAAATTAGAGTTTGACTAGAGGGCCAAGGATGTGCACTTCCAAGCGGTCCCAGTGAGGTGTGGTCTTATCCTCTATTGTCCCCACTGTCCTGGCTTCAGTCTCCTGCTGTAAGGTATTCTGACAAGTTGCTAGGACTCAGTGAAATCTCTTCTCTGTGACAAGCTCCGGCAACCACATAACACAGGAGTTATACGGGAGTAGTGAGTCAACAGACCATGATGAACAAACACATACTGAGGCCCTACTATGTGCTGGAAATGTCTATGGACAGGAGACTGTGTCTTGAGTAGGGCCAACACATAGACTTTGGAATGCCATGTCAAACACAACAATTTGGTGGCTTACTGGAGGTTACAGCTTACTTTTCTAACCCAATCAAGTAGCTTCACCTTTGCCCAAAGTCGTGTCTTTTTATTACATTTAGGCACACATGTGGTAACAGGCATTTTTTTCCCCACATTTGATCATCCTCTAAAGATGAAGACCAAGCTTATAAACTCCCATTATCTCCTTCCCAAATCCCACAAAAGGAAATTGTTTGAGAAATAATAAAGTTACTATTATTACTCACAGGAATAATAGTTAGTTTGGTACTTTCTTCTAGGAGGTTAGCCAACCTCTGTTCAATAGCCATGTTGTAATAAAACGTTAGCGCCTAAAGGCTGGAGAGATGACTCAGTGGTGAAGAACACTGACTGTTCTTACAGAGGACTCAGGTTCTATTCCCAGCACCCACATGGTGGCTTACAACCATCTGTAAGTACAGTTCCAGGAGATCCGATGCCCTCTTCTGGTCTCTGTGGGTACTGGGTACATATGTAGTGCACAGACATACAGGCAAAACGCTCTCACACATAAAATAATAAAATAACCTTTGAAAAAGTCTTCCTAGAGCCAGGCAGTGGTGATGCACACCTTTAATCCCAGAACTCAGGAGGCAGAGGCAGGTGGTGAGCTCAAGGATAGCCTGGTCTATAGAGCCAGTTCTAGGACAGCCAGGGCTACACAGGAAACCCTTTGTCTTGAAAAACAAAAATAACAAAAATACAAATAAGAGTTCTTTCAATAATATCCTTAAAGGGTATGCTTTCTCTCAGGAACCACATGAGGAATATTTACTGAAAACTTTTAATGTTTCAGTAAATAATACTAACAAAGGGATGACTGGGCAATTGTAATGTTTGAGCCTTATCTGAAGTCTCATCAGAACAAACACAAACTATATCAGACACTAGGAGCCAGATGAATGCTAATTGAATATTTTATAATAAGGCTTATATCTAGGCATGCACATAGAAATTTGGTCGGCTTTCTATGAAAGCACTTACAGTTTGAAGTACATGCTGAAATATACTCTCCAAAATCAAAATCACTGTCGGTCCAATCAACCCATACATTTAGAACAATTTGATAACAAACTAATAAAAATTTGGACTTACCTGGCCTCTACGAGCACCTCACACTCATACACAGTTAAAAGTAAAACCTAAAATATTTAGTTTATTAATATATTTCATGACTATGAAAGTATATTTAACTTTTTTACCTTTAAACTTATTAGTAATCTTAACTATGAAATACTATGATATGAACACTAAAACTTAGTTTGAAAAGTACTGCCAGGCTGGAGAGGTGGCTCAGTGGTTAAGAGTACTGACTGTTCTTCCAGAGGTCCTGAGTTCAAATCCCAGCAACCACATGGTGCCTCACAACCATCTGTGATGGGATCTGATGCCCTCTTCTGGTGTGTAGGAAGACAACTACAATGTACTTATATTTAATAAGTAAATAAATCCTTAAAAAAGAGAGAGAGAGAGAAGTACTGTGAATTATCCTTCTTTTTATAGAAATTTAGTACATAGAGCTGGGCAGTAGTAGCACATGGTTTTAATCCTAACTCGGGAGGTAGAGGTAGGCAGATCTCTGTGAGTTCAAGGCCAGTCTGGTTTACAGAGTGAGTTCTAAGACAGTCCAAGCCAAGGCTGCAGAGAGGAAACTTGTTTCAAAAAAAAAAAAAAAAAGAGGAGGAGAAGGAAGGGGAGGCAAAGGGGAAGAGGAGGAGGAAGGGGGGAGGAGGAGGAAGGGGAGGAAGAGGAAGAAGGGGAGGAGGAGGAAGGGGAGGAAGAGAAAGGGAGGAGGAAGGGGAGGAGGAAGGGGAGGAGGAAGGGGAGGAAGGAAAAGGGAGGAGGAAGGGGAGGAGGAAGGGGGAAGAGGAAGAGAAAGAGAGGTGGAAGAGGAGGAGGAAGGGGGAGGAAGAGGAAGGGGAAGAGGAAGGGGAAGAGGAGGAAGAAGGGAGGAGGAAGGGGAAGAGGAGGAAGAAGGGAGGAGGAAGGGGAAGAGGAGGAAGGGGAGGAGGAAGGAGAAGAGGAAGGGGAGGAAGAGGAGGAGGAAGGGGAGGAAGAGGAAGGGGAAGAAGAGGAGGAAGAAGGGGAGGAGGAAGGGGAAGATGAAGGGGAGGAGGAAGGGGAGGAGGAGGAAGGGGAAGAGGAGGAAGGGGAGGAGGAGGAAGGGGAAGAGGAGGAAGGGGAGGAGGAGGAAGGGGAAGGGGAGGAGGAGGAAGGGGAGGAGGAAGAAGGGGAAGAGGAGGAAGGGGAAGAGGAGGAAGGGGAGGAGGAGGAAGGGGAGGAGGAGGAAGGGGAAGAGGAGGAGGAAGAAGGGGAGGAGGAGGAAGGGGAGGAGGAAGAAGGGGAAGAGGAAGAAGGGGAGGAAGAAGAAGGGGAAGAGGAAGAAGGGGAGGAGGAGGAAGGGGAAGAGGAGGAGGAAGGGGAGGAGGAAGAAGGAGAAGTTCCTTCAGTACCTGGAGAGCATACACAGAAAGCACGGTCACATTAGTATTTAGTGAGTATTTAATGTTGGTAGTTAGGATTGTACCTATTTTCTCTTGTGCTGTAACTATTGTCCCTTCTGTGGCTACCCTCCCTGTCTAACCCCCAAGCTTTCCCTACCTAGTTCATAACTCACTGTGTGTGATGTCACAGGATTCCTTGACATCTCAGAAGAAAAAAAGACAAACCTAAATGACTGCTTTGGAAATAGCAAGCTACTCAGAGATGCTGAGAGAAACTTAGTCTATAAAATGCAGATGCTTGCTGGGATGCACCTTAGTGGTAGTATGCTTGCCTGGCCCTGGGCTCAGTACAGTATGACAAAAACAAAACAGAAACATTTAATTTTGACTCTAACGTGAAGTCTTGGAATTATCTGACAATATATCTAATGCCTTTATATTTATAAAATCATATGTGCTTAACCAACTCCTTTCTGAACCATTTAGCTTCACCTGACCAACAGCTTAGGAGACATTTTTATATGAGCCTGTGATCTTTTTTTTTTTTTCTTTTTTTCGGAGCTGGGGACCGAACCCAGGGCCTTGCGCTTGCTAGGCAAGAGCTCTACCACTGAGCTAAATCCCCCCCCCATGAGCCTGTGATCTTAAACACACAATTATTTTCATAACACCCAGCCCAGTCCCAAACCACTGGTAATATAAGGGTAAGGGCTGAGATTTGTGCAAGCAAGTGCAGCTGAGGGATAGAGTGCCTGCTTCGAAAGCCTGAGGTGCTGAGTTCAATCCCCAACACAACATAAAACGTGTTTTTTTTTTTTTTTTGGTTCTTTTTTTCGGAGCTGGGGACCAGTGTATCTTTAATATACAGTTGTTTAGTACATAACTGTGCTACCCAGCTTGGCTTAGATACAAACTCATAATCAGCATCCCGAGGATTAAAACTAGGGTTCTTTTTAAAGCTGATCTTTTTTAAATTTACTTATTTTGTGAGTACACTGTCGCTGTCTTCAGACACACCAGAAGAGGGCATCGGATCCCTATTACAGATGGTTGTGAGCCACCATGTGGTTGCTGGGATTTGAACTCAGGACCTCTGGAAGAGCAGTCAGTGCTCTTGATCACTGAGCCATCTCTCCAGCCCTAAGCTGATGATTTTAATCTTACAAAATTTACTATAAACTGCAAAAGGTGTAATGTCATCTCATTCATTTAGAGTGTAATTCTAGAACTTAAAAGCCAATTTTACAAAGTAGTTAAGAACATGGCCTTAAGCAAAGCAGATCTCCGTTTAAACCATCTCACTCACCAGAGACCTGTGCAAATGGGACGCATCATTTGATCTCCCTCCGGTGCCTTAGCTCTTTGAAAATCTCAGCTCCTTAACTGTAAACTGTTGGGATGTTTCCAAGGGTTGCTTAAATGATTAGCACAACAGCTAGCCCCTAGAAAGCAGCTCACTAGACATTATCAAAACCAGTGTCTTTCAGACTGTTCAGCGAAATCATTATCTTCAGATAGTGGGATTTAATTCTATTTTTTAAGACTTTTCTGGTCCCCATCCCCGAAAAAAAAAAAAAAAGACTTTTCTGTATGGCTAATCCCTGCCCCCATCACATGTAATTGTCATAAAAATGCTTTTTAAAAAAAAAAGTTACATTAAACTTTACCTTCTAAATTCCAGAGATTTTGTTTCGTCTTTCCAGTACCACATTCCTAGCCGTAATCCACATTGCTGTAAAATGAAATGATTGTGTCATATATAACTAAAATTCACTCTACAGCCTGCATGTCCCCACAAACCATTAATAATTCTAGTATTCCCGCGTTAATTCTATCGAATTAATCACATTCAAGATGTCCTTGAGTTTCTGACCCTCTTCTCTGTATCTCTCCATTGCTAGACTTACAGACATTCGATGTTAAGCCTGGTTTATGTGAAAACAGGGATGGGTGCGTGCTAGGATATCACTCAATCATCTAAGTGACACCCCAGTCTATTTCATTTTATTTTTATGTGTATGGGTGTTTTGCTTCTTGTGTATGTATCTGTACATCGTGTGTGTGTGTGTGTGTGTGTGTGTGTGTGTGTGTGTGTGTGAGAGAGAGAGAGAGAGAGAGAGAGAGAGAGAGAGAGAGAGAGAGCGAGCTGGAAGAGGCCAGAAGAGGGTATCAGATCTCCTGGAGTTGGAATTAGCAATGGATTTGTTCCTGCTGGGAATTGAACCTGGCTCCTTTGGAAGAGTAGCCAGTACTTTTTTTTTTTAAAGATATATTTATTTATTCTATATAAGCACACTGTACTTATATATAATATAGCTCTCCTCAGACACACCAGAAGAGGGCAGCAGATCTCATTATAGATAGTTGTTAGCCACCATGTGGTTGCTGGGATTTGAAATCAGGACCTCTGGAAGAGCAGACTGAGTCATCTCTCCAGCCCATAGCCAGTACTCTTATTTACTGAGCCGTCTCTATTGTTTTGTGTTATTTCTTGCTTTTATCCTTTTTGTTTTCAGATGTGGTTTCAAATCAAATCAAATGTGGTGAAGGAGAGAAAGTGGGACAGCAGGCAAGGGGAAGGTAGGAAGAGAAAGGGGGAAGAAAATTTAGCGCAAGGATAGTCACGGGCATTCAGAAGATGCCATACAGCAACCTTTAATCTAGATTTAAGTTAGACTTTCAATAAAAAAAAGGAAGGAAGGAGGGAAGGGAGGAAGGAAGGAAGGCAGGCAGGCAGGCAGGCAGGCAGGCAGGCAGGCAGGCAGGCAGGCAGGCAGGCAGGCCTGACAGTTGTCTCTGACGACGTTGTCCCTACTTTCAGAGACAGATTTTCTCAGGGAAGCAGGGCTCAAACCATCAGCCCTTGCTCCCCCGGGGTCCTACCCAGAGCCCAACCTCTCCTGCAGGACTGCCTGTCTCATAACCACGTATGGAGAGGAGTGGACTTTTATAATGATCCGCGTGGGAAGCCAACAGAATTCAATTCCGACAACACACCTCTTTACTTTTGCGTTTGGGGACAAATATGTTCAACTGTTCTTTAAAACTGCAGGTGTCAGACGAAGGCGACGACCCACCTGCGGAGGAGCCCGAGCGCAGAGCACAGGACCAGGACGCCAAGCTCTGCCCTGGTCTCCCTATAGAATCCCACTGGACTCCCACGGTGCCTGCTACACCGCCCGCCGCGCCGAGGGCGGGTCCCGGTCAACACTGCCCTCCGGTTACCCGGCCCGGAAGCGTGCGACCAGGCGGCACTTACGTCCAGTCGGGTAGAGGATTGCCCGACAAACTGCTTCCTCCTGGGGTACAACTCTGGGATGGAGAACAAGGTCTCACCCTTGTACATGGTGGCCGCGTCACCTGGGATACAGCCTCGCCGCCGCCCGGCTGGCGCCGGAGGGGCGGGGCTTCCGCCGGACGAGGGACCCTAAGGACTCCGCGGTTCCAACCCCTGCTGCGCTCGCGGCCTGCCCGGACTTGACGCTTCCTGCAGTAACCCCCCATGAAACCCTCACGCTGTGCTTTGATTGGAGTAACTGGGCACAATCCTGTAGGACAGACCTGTTCCAAACGACCTTGGCTAGCACAATGAAGCTGAAACACAGCGGGTCCTAGCTTGATTTTGGGGAGTTCGATTAATGGAAGAGATTATGGGCACGGAAATAAAATGTTTCTGGGCAGTTCTGTTTAACTCGTGGAACCTGGTTTTAACCTACTTCAGAAAATATCCATATCTCCAGGACGGTGTTGGCGTTAAGCCTTTGAGGCAGAAGTAGACATCTCTGAGTTGGAGGTCCTTAGCCTGGTCTAAAGAGTTCCAGTACAGCTAGGGCTACACAGAGAAATCACGTCTTGAAAAACAAAAAATAAAGCAAAACAAAACAAAACAAGCTCAGCCTGCTTTCTTATAGAATCCAGACCACTAGCTCAGGAATGACCCCACCCACAGTGGGCTGAGCTCTCCCCGACCCTACAGCCAGATCTCACGGAGGCATTTTCTCAGTTGAGGTCCCCTTTTCTCTGGTGACTATAGCTTGTGTCAAGTTGACATAAAACTAGCTGGTACAGTGTGTAAAGCATTAGCCTTGGTAATTACTCTAAATTAATGCTGCTCTAAAACAAAAGCACTAACCACTTGCTCACCGTGATGGGTATTCAAACGAGGTCGTGCTCACACAGGTCACAAACTTTGTGCTTTTCTCTTTGCAGTTGAACTGACCAGCAGATTTGGGTTATTTCCCCCGATGTAAGCAATACTAGATGAAGAGAAGACCTGGGAACGAGTCTGCCTTTGTATCTCCACAGCTGAATAAGTGTGAGACGCACAGTCGATACCTGACTACCCATAAACTTTACAGTGACGGTAGCATGCATGTCACTGCCTGCCCTAGTCACCCAGCTTCCAATCACTGACTGTGGAGGTCTAAAACTGTGATCAATACATTCCTGTCCTATTCACTGGAGCCAGTTCTAGCTGTTGATCAGGTTAGTTCAAATGCATGGAAATCTATCTGTGTACCTCCGGTGTTAAGTTTGAGGAGAAGGGAAAAGCCTGCTTCCTAATGGAAAAGGGGAAAAGATAATACCCTAGATGCCAAGAATTATTTAACATAATTCCAATTCATAAATTGGAGTGGAGTGAACCAGGAGAAAATGAGATACAGTTTTAGAAAAGGCTAAGACCAAAGAATCTAGTTATTCCACAGCCGGTAGAGAATGTGGAAATAAACCCAGATACCCCTCTAAATGTATTAAATGCTAACAGAAAATCAAGGGTTTTATAGTCCTCAGCCCTGTCTAACCTCAGTCTAAACTAAGGTGAACGGAAGCTCCTGAAAAATTAAAAAGTATTTAAAATTAACATGAAAAGCAAGGCATGTGGTTCAGGCTTGTAGTCCCAGTACTCTGGAGGTGAGGCAGAGGCCAGACTGGGGCCTGCATGGCAGAAGTGAGAGCTGACTGCAGATGGTGGCCCCCTGACATCCACAGGCATGGGAAAACTTGTTAAAGTTTATACTGTAATAAAAGAGAAGTATCCTTTAAGTATCCTGTGGAAGAAAGAGCTCTTGTTTGTGCCTGATCAAGAAACCTGCCTTAAGAGCTTATAGACACCAAGGAGAGGGCTTGAAAAGACCGATAAGCGGTTAAGGATACTCTTGTACAGGACCTGGGTTTCTTTCCCACTGCCACATGGTGGCTTTTAACCCCTTCTGTAACTCCAGTTTCAGAGAGCCAACCCCTTCTGATGTCTGAGAGCAGGAGGCATGCATATGGTATACATACATATATACATACATAACACTTGTAATGTGTAAAATATTTTTTTTAATTAAAAAGCAACTAAGAGCATGTAACACAGAACAAAATTTCTGGTCTCAGACTTTCAGACCCAACATTAGCTGCACAGAAGCATGGTAGCATATGCCTTAGTCCCAGCACTCGGGAGGCAGAGGTGGGCAGATCTTCGTGAGTTCAAGGCCAGCCTGGTCTACTTATTGAGTTCCAGGACAGCCAGGGCTATGTAGAGACACTATTTCAAAAAAAAAAGAAAAGAAAAGAAAAGAAAGAAAAGAAGGAAGGAAGGAAGGGAGGAAGGAAGAAAGAAAGAATCATATGTTTATTTAGTGAAAAAGTCATAGAGTTTCACAGTGTTGTAATTCTGCTGAGGAAAGAAAAGAATAAGGCTTGAGACAATCGTGGTGCGCATGTCTGTAATTCCAGCCCCGGAGACACGGGTGGGAAGACTGGGTTCAAAGACTGCCTGTGCTACACAGCAAGTTAGACTCTAAAAAGCAGAACCCTTATGATGCCAACTGTTGAATTAACATTCATGACTGCTTACTCCTACCCTTCCCCTACACCCAACCTTCTCTGCACTGAACGTGGTGAAGAGGAGTCCTTGGGTCTTAATTTTTTTCTAAAGAGACATTTTAAAATTAAGTATTGCCTCACTAAGCCAGAAGTGAATACGATCTAAAATATTTACATCCCGAGGATCATACCAAGAATGAGACTGGATTCCTTTAAAGACCTGTAATTTTCACTCAGGAACGAACCTTTGTATATCATCCCTAGTTGACAACATTTACTCATGCCTATTTATGAACTAAATATACAGAAGCAATTGAACACTCCTACTCTCATTTAAGATTCGTGTGTGTGTGTGTGTGTGTGTGTGTGTGACTGAGTGCGTGTGTGTGTGTGGGGGGTAGGTATGTGCACATGAATGCAAGGGCCCGCAGAGGGCAGAGCAGTCAGACTCCCCTGCAGCTGGAGTTGCAGGCAGTAGTAATCCACCTGCTATGGGTGCTGAGAATGGAACCCCAGTCCTCAGGAAGAGTCTGTGCTTTAAACTCCTGAGCCATCTCCCCAGCTCCTTCTCCTCTCATTCTTTATTTTCCTTTGGTTTTTCTAGACAGGATTTCCCTGTGCAGCCCTGTCTGTCCTGGAACTCACTCTGTAGATCAGGTTGGCATCGAACTCACAGAAATCTACTTGCCTTTGCCTCCTGCTGGGCTTAAAGGTATGCGCCACCACCATTGCCCTGCTTCCTAACCCTAATATATGTCCCCTTAGCAACCTTGTAACCTCTGTGTTTAAGTGAGATCTTACATGTGTAGTTACATGTATGTGGCAGGCAGTGTACCAAGAACATGATTGTCCTCTCCTTGTGATATGGAGCCTGAGGATGGAAGCAAGGGTTTGGTTTTATTTTAATCAAGGAGGGGTGTGCTTTACAACTTCTTTTTTCTTTTTTTTTAAGACTTATTCTTTTATTATATATAAGTACACTGTAGCTGTCTTCAGATACACCAGAAGAGGGCATCAGATCTCTTTACAGATGGTTGTGAGCCACCACGTGGTTGCTGGGAATTGAACTCAGGACCTCTGGAAGAGTAATTGGGTGCTCTTAACCACTGAGCCATCTCTCCAGCCCGCTTTACAACTTCTACTACCTCCAGTTTCAAGTGGGAGTGCAGTATGTACCCATCCACAGAGTCTCATAAAAGATCTTTTTATTTTATCCAGATATTCTGATTGCACTCCTGTTTAAGATATAAGATTGAGCCAGCACAGTGGTGGCACATGCCTCTGATCTCAGCAGGCTGATCTGAGTTTGAGGCCAGACTGGTCTACAGAGCAAGTTCCAGGACATCTAGGGCTACACAGAAAAACCTGTCTTGAAAAACAAAACAAACCCAAAACAACAAAAGAATATGATTGATAATAACGGGGGTGGGGTCTGGGGGGCTGAGAATGTAGCTCAGTTAGCAGAATGCTTGCCTAGTGAGAGGACTCGGTGGGTAAAAGTGCTGGTCGAGATGCCCGAGTTCAAGCCCTAGGGCTCATGTGGTGGAAGGAGAGCTCCCACTCTCACAGGTTATCTTCTGACTTCCGCATGTGCACTGTGGCAGGAATGCAAACACACAACAACTCTAAAACAGAACAGGCTGGAAAGACGGCTCCGTGGTCAGAGCATTCGCTGCTCTGGCAGAGGACCCAAGTTCAACGCCCAGCACCAGTGTGGAAGCTCATAACTGTAACTCTAGTTCCCAAAGATCGGATGCCCTCTTCTAGCCTCAGTGGGTACCAGGCACACACATGGTGTATAGATAAACATATGGGGAAAAGATCCATACTCATAAAAATTCTCAAAAATTATTCTCATTAAGCCTTTTGTGAATATTGAGTGGGTGATCTGTTAAGTATCATGTAAGCTACATTAATATCCCCTAAGATGCATACAAGTGTTCGTCCCTTTCCGTTATACAAACAAAATGCTGTAAGAAATTTAGGGATTCTTAGGGCTGGAGAGATGGCTTAGCAGTTAAGAGCACTGACTGTTCTTCTAGAGGTTCTGAGTTCAAATCCCAGCAACCACATGGTGGCTCACAACCATCTGTAATGAGCTCTGATGCCCTCTTCTGGTGTGTCTGAAGACAGTTACAATGTACTCATATACATTAAATAAATCTTTTTAAAAAATTTTAGAGATTCTTTCAAAATGTCACAGATCTCAATTACTGTAAACAGTATACTTTATTTTGATAGACTGCCTCCATTTAAACCGGAGACATAGTCATCAGACATTCAGATACAAATGTGCCTGTTTTAAATGACCCTTTTTAATCCCTCAGCTTCTATTCTTAAACATGTTGCATTTGCTTTAGTTGCTCCAGCTACTACTTGGAAGTTCGAATGATGCTAATTATTCTGTGGGCTGTAACTTAACCCCCCCTAAGAGCAAGCATTGTTTCCACTGTTATTTGACCAGGGCTAGGATCTCATCTGGTAAGGAGTTCCCAGGTGTTCTTGAGTTACTGGTTTCAATTAACTCCTGGAAACAGTGGTTATTTTAGTGGCTTTATCTTAGTAATATTCAAATCTAGATACATTTGAGAAGATAGAATTAAAAGTTTAAAAGGTCCCCCACAAAAAGGCTAGTTTTTACAAATTACGTTTCAAAATAACAGGAAGAGAGGTATGTAATACATCCAGGTTGGTGTGATGGCAAGAGGTCAGAGTTCAGAGGTCAGACCACGTCGTAGTGGTCATTCTTTAGAGACCCGAGGTGAATCATACCAACTCCACTTGTAGAAAGGCCTTATCGTTTGAAGTTGGAGCAGGGATGTTTTCCTTAGAGGACAGGGATTCTGGGTGCTCAGCTAGCATGAACAAAGTACCAAGTTCAATATTGCCCTCAAGTAACCCACTCCTCAAGATTGGAAAATAAAAACCAAATCAACCAAACAGCCTTGAACTAATACAGGACTAATGAAAGAGCAATAGAATGGATATTGTCCTGGTAAAACTTGTGTTAAAAAGTCACTTTAAAGCCTTTAATCCCAGCACTTGGAAGGCAGAGGTGGGTGGATCTCTCGTTTGTAAATTAGAGGTCAGCCTTGTCTATGTGAGTTCCAGGATACCTAGGGCTGTCTTTAAAAAAAAAAAAAAAGTAACTTTAGGCCAGGGGTGTTGGCCATGAAGTTGAGATGGCAGCATCTGGGAGATGAAGGCATCAGCAGCTCAAGGTCATCCTCAACTACACAGGTTAACCTGTGTGGCTCCAGGCTAGCCTGGGCTACTTAACACACTGTCTCAACAATCATTCTAAATCTATTAGTACCAAAGTACTTCACCAAATGTTTATGGGATAGCCTGTGTTGTTGTTTCACCACATCCTTTAATGTCCATTGCTGGAAGATTTCACTAGTGTCACACCAGCATAGATTAATTAATCTGCCTCCACATTTCCAAAGTATAATCTTTGAAAATGTTGTAAGTATTCTGAAGCAGTTTTACAACTGTCTATTTATCTTCCTTCCCCATCTAAGTGAGCCTTGTTAAAAAAAAAAAAGGGTCTATCTATTACATAGGGGTCAACTATAATGTGACAGTCATTTCTAAACCCAATATCCTTGCTTCTAATTTAAAAAAAAATTTCATATAGGTACACTGTCATTCTCTTCAGCCACAAAAGAAGAGGGCATCAGATCTCATTATAGATGGTTGTGAGCCACCATGTGGTTGCTGGGATTTGAACTCAGGACCTCTGGAAGAGCAGTCAGTGCTCTTAACCGCTGAGTCATCTCTCCAGCCCCTTGCTTCTAATTTTTAAATTGACACAACTATTTTTCTAAAAATAAATCTGTGACTAACAAAGAAGGATCTACAATAAGTTGGAAATATAGCTTCTAAAACTAATATTTTAAAAATGAAGCAAAATTTTATGTAAAAAAGATAAAATGTCTATGTGCTGTTAAAATTATGCATCTTCAAATTAACTACTAGAACTCCCCCAAATTCCTCCTAAATGAACTTTAAAATGTAATTCCATTAAAAAATAAAACCTAGCCAGCCAATGGTCATACACACCTTTAATCCCAGCATTCAGGAGGCAGAGGCAGGCAGATCTGAATGCAAGAGCCAGCCTGGTCTACAAAGCAAGTTCTAGGATAGCCAGGGCTACACAGAAACCCTATCTCAAAAAACCAAACCAAACCATGCCAAACAAAACAAAACAAAACAAAACAAAAGAAACAACAAACAGGGGTTGGGGATTTAGCGCAGGGCCCTGGGTTCGGTCCCCAGCTCCAAAAAAGAAAAAAAAAATTTACCAAAAAAAAACAAAAAACAAAAACAAAAAAAAACCCCACCAAAACAAACAAAACCCCAAAAAAACTAAAACCCTAATGGATCAGCAGGTAAAGATACTTGCTACCAACTCAAAAACCTGAGTTCAATCCTGGGGACACACATAGTAGAGAGAACCACTCACACGACTTGTCCACCCCCAAACAAATGTGATTTTAAAAAAGAACTGTAGTAGTGATTTGAGACAGGTAGTGTAAAAGCTCTAAGATCTTCAAAAGGGAAGTAATTAAAACTCCCACTCAGGTTCTTAGGGAATTTGCCATAAGCTCAGACAGTTGAGAGGCTTTATAGGAAGTAAAAACAAGTCCCAACACACTGGGACTCAACATTGCATCATCTTGAAACCTGCCTGCTGGCTCCTGTTTCAGGACCCTGTGTATCAGAGCCCATGTTTCTGTGCCCCTTGGGCTATTGAGAAAGATGCTGTCATTTTTGTTACTCTGGAGAAAAACTACCTTGTACAGGACTAGAGTCCCGCTTGTACTTCCCTGCAACATTCAGATGGCCTTGTTGCTGTTGTCTTAGAGCTGGATACTAAAGCCAGGACTTAGGAGTTTAGATTCACCTGAAAAGACCCCATCAGGTTTCTGTATGCTAAAGGTTAACCAAGATTCTTCACCCCTTAAATTGGTGATTTGAGGCAGGCGCTTCGTCTGAGAATTAGAGAAAAGTGGATTAGACAAACTTCACAGCACATTTTCTTAAAGAGCGACGTGAGTCAAACATAAGAGACTGAAAACAGCAGACAGCAATTTTGAGATCAATTTCAGCTTTACTTTGAATGTGCATTTATGTGTTTACAGAATATACCTGTCTTTATTACCGCAGTGTTTACTTTCATCTCATAGTACATAAAAATAATTCAAGCTTCTCTGTATCTTAGTGTAACCAAGCTTCCATAGGACAGGTGTGCAAACATCAGGTTTCTCATTTCAAGCAAATCTCCACGTACATACTTAAGCTTAACAACAACAACAAAAGCTCAAATCAGCAATCGCTCTAAATGCATTAAAGAGAAACCTCATTTTTCCCCCAAATCAAACTTTAGAACTAACTTTTTATAACTAAACTAAGTTGTTGCACCTTTCCTTTCATATGTATGCACCAGGCTAAAGACTTCCAACAACAGATCTTACTTGGCACAAGGACATTTCAAAGAAACCAAAACAAAAGGGAGAAAAAGAAAAAGAAAAGAAAAGAAAAGAAAGAAAGGAAAAGAGGTTTACGCGGACTCCAGCGCAAGCCTAGTCCACTTCCTCAATGGTGGGTCCTCCAGAGGAGCCGCCGCCGCCTGGACCGCCTTGGTAAAGTTTGCTGATGATGGGGTTGCACACTCTCTCAAGCTCTTTCTGCTTGTGTTCGTACTCATCTTTCTCTGCCATCTGGTTTCGGTCAAGCCAGTTGATCACCTCCTGACACTTGTCGAGAATCTTGTTTTTGTCCTGCTCGCTAATCTTGCCCCTCAGTTTCTCGTCTTCCACCGTCTGCTTGATGTTGTAGGTATAGGACTCAACCGCGTTTTTGGCTGCCACGCGATCGCGATTAGCTTCATCTTCCGATTTGTACCGCTCTGCCTCCTGCACCATCCGGTCAATGTCGTCTTTGCTCAGACGACCCTTGTCGTTGGTGATGGTGATTTTATTTTCTTTGCCGGTGCTCTTGTCTGCAGCAGTGACGTTAAGAATGCCGTTGGCATCGATGTCAAAGGTGACCTCGATCTGGGGGACCCCGCGGGGTGCTGGAGGGATCCCAGTTAGGTCGAACTTGCCCAAGAGGTTATTGTCCTTGGTCATGGCCCGTTCGCCCTCGTACACTTGCACCAGCACGCTGCTCTGGTTGTCTGAGTAGGTAGTGAAGGTCTGCGTCTGCTTGGTAGGGATGGTGGTGTTTCTCTTTATGAGTGGGGTCATGACACCGCCAGCTGTTTCAATGCCAAGCGACAAGGGAGTCACGTCGAGTAACAGCAGATCCTGCACGTTCTCAGACTTGTCGCCAATGAGGATAGCCGCCTGCACGGCGGCGCCGTAGGCCACCGCCTCGTCGGGATTGATGCTCTTGTTCAGCTCCTTGCCGTTGAAGAAATCCTGCAGGAGCTTCTGGATCTTAGGGATGCGGGTAGAGCCGCCCACCAGCACTATCTCCTGGATCTGGCCCTTGTCTAGCTTGGCATCGCGCAGCGCCTTTTCCACCGGCTCCAGAGTCCCTCGAAAGAGATCGGCGTTGAGCTCCTCGAAGCGGGCGCGGGTGATGGACGTGTAGAAATCCACGCCCTCGTACAGCGAGTCGATCTCGATGCTGGCCTGCGTGGACGAGCTCAGGGTGCGCTTAGCGCGCTCGCAGGCGGTGCGCAGCCGGCGCACGGCGCGCTTGTTGGGCCCAATGTCCTTCTTGTGTTTGCGCTTGAACTCCTCCGCCAGGTGGCTGACCATACGGTTGTCGAAGTCTTCGCCACCCAGGTGGGTGTCGCCGGCCGTGGACTTGACCTCGAAGATGCCATCCTCGATGGTGAGGATGGACACATCGAAGGTGCCCCCGCCCAGGTCAAAGATGAGCACGTTCTTCTCGCCGCCCGCGCAGCCCTTCTTATCCAGGCCATAAGCGATGGCCGCTGCTGTGGGTTCGTTGATGATACGCAATACATTGAGACCGGTGATGGTGCCCGCATCCTTGGTGGCCTGGCGCTGCGAGTCGTTGAAATAGGCAGGAACAGTGATGACTGCGCTCTGCACCTTGCCCCCCAGGTAGGCTTCGGCGATCTCCTTCATCTTAGTGAGGACCATGGAAGAAATCTCCTCAGGGAAGAAGGTCTTCATCTCCCCTTTATATTCCACCTGCACTTTGGGCTTCCCACCTTCGCTCACCACTCTGAACGGCCAGTGCTTCATATCCGACTGCACCGTGGCGTCTTCGAACTTCCGTCCGATCAGCCGCTTGGCGTCGAAGATGGTGTTTGTGGGGTTCATGGCCACTTGGTTCTTGGCGGCGTCGCCGATAAGGCGCTCGGTGTCGGTGAAGGCCACGTAGCTGGGGGTGGTCCGGTTACCCTGGTCGTTGGCGATGATCTCCACCTTGCCATGTTGGAAGACCCCCACGCACGAGTAAGTGGTGCCCAGGTCGATGCCGATAGCCGGGCCGCGGGCGGACATCCTGACTGAAAAACAGGCAAAGCAACGTTAGGACGAAAGAGTCAGGAGAGGCAAGCCGGGACCCGAGCCAACGGTCGCTTCGCACTGCTCTCCACGAGCGCGACTAGCGTCTCCCGGATCCCCCTGCTGGGCTTCTCCGTCTTATAGTCGTCCTCCCACCCCACCCCCTGCTTTCTGGAAACTCTCAGAGCCAATCGGTCCCCGGGCCCGCCCGCTCCAACCCGTCCAGCGATCCCACAGGCTTGCCTGGTCGGAGTGACCAGCCGGTGGTCCAACAGATATCTAGGTGGGTGAGAGCGGGACTCCAGCCCCCAGCAGGGAGACCAAGGGGCGGCCGTTATGCAAATGAGCCCCGCCCAGTGCCTCCAGCCGCTTGGGGGCGTTAAGCTCGCGCCAAGGGAGCCAGCGTGAAAAGCCCCCTTTCCCCTTTCTCTTTGCCTTTTATAAAGCGTGATTCGTTGACATCTTTTAGATTGGCGGGGCAGATGCCCAATGAACAGCGCGGAACCCGAAGAGTGTGGCGCTGGGGCGCGGCGCGGGGCGGGGCGCGCAGAGGCAGCACGGAAAGGGCGCTGGCCTCCCGAAGGCTCCCGGGGTCGAAATTCTTTCTGAGACGGTTGCATCGAAAAAAGAACGGCTGGGATCGGCTCTCGTCTTTCCCGCCTCTGCTGTTCCTGCAGCGGGGACCGGAGCTGGGTGCGGGGTGGTTCCAGGGCGGGGACTGTGAAGTTGGGCGGGTGCGAGTTTTTCCCCTCGCGCGTCTCGGAGAGTGCGCGGCGGGGGAAGGCTGCGTGCGCGGTGCTTACCCGGGAGGCGGGTGGCTTTCCCGCCAGTGCGAGAAGCACGGCCCCCGAGCCACCTCCTTGCTCGGACCCGCTGCCCGGCCTCGGTCCAAGCTTCTCTCTCCGCTTTCCTGGTTTAGCTTCTTTCAAGCGCCCTAATAGGCAGTTTTGACTACTTCGCGGCACGGCGTAATAAGCCAGTGTCACCCTCTGACTCCGGTCCCCGCATACGCGATCCTGTTTAGGAACTAGTCATTTGGCGCGGAGTTCGGTTGAATGAGACTTTTTCCTGCGGAGAAGTTAGGTTGGCAGCACAGACTTGTGAGAGGAGGTAGATGAGAAAGAGTGAACATCTTTGGCTCTTGTTTAGCCGGAATATGAAAATAATTCTGGAAAGTACTCTCTGGTACCAGGGGGTGGGCAGAAGCTGGCTCCTGTAAAAGGACTCCTGGAGGAAAACGGAGACCTGTAATGTAGAGCCACCGCCCGCTTCACCTTACGGATGGGAAGCTGAGGACAGTCGTCGCCTTAAAACTGACAGGTGCCCAATAGGAGATGAGAAGAAAAAAGGAACTGATCCGTCCTTAGGCCATTGTGTGAGAAGGGTAAACAGAAATCGGGAGAAGTCCAGTGAGAACACAAGGCAGAGAGGGGCACACTGAGCCTGAGGGAACATGTCAGAGCATCCCTGAGGAGGTGACATGCCTAATTCTGTTGAGGACTGTAGGAAAAGCATTCTTTACCAGGTTGAGGTATTGGAGTGTGGGCAACGTGAGGGCAGATGAGTTAAGAATCGAAGAATGGCTTGCCTAGCAAGCACAAGGCCCTGGGTTCAGTCCCCAGCTCCGAAAAAAAGAAAAAAAGAATTGAAGACTGGAACCGGGATATGTTCAGCAGCTTTTTGTGCTGTTGGGATTTATTTTTGTCTTTGAAGCCTCAGGAGAGAACCACCCCTTTGAAACTGGCTAGTAAGTTATGTGAGAGACAGTAAAGGAGAAGAATTTTTGTATGAGAAACATGAACGTTTTCGTTGTCTAAAAGGTAATGTTGACAGATTTCTATAAAACATCTAAAAGAGTTTCTTATTTTTAAAATGTGTGTGTGTGTGTGTAACAGTAAGTGGGCTTACCCTCTGAGCCATCTCTCCAGCTCAGAGTTCTATAAAATTTAATCAGGAAAAGTTTTAAAGATTCTTTCTATTCTGATATGTAATTTACAGTTTCAAAAACACGTTTGCCATTGGTAACTGCAATTCTCTATTTTCTATGAAAGAAATTGAAGAAAAACTTGAAATAGGAAAGGATTAAAGAAAATATCAGAGCATAAATGGTAGTCCGTGCTTACTTACCTAGCACTAAGGAGGTTCAATGGAAGAGGAGAGGGGGGTGGAGCTGAAGAGACAGTTCAGCAATAAAGAGTACTAACTACTCTGGCAGGGTCCTGGGTTCTGTTCCCAGCATACATAAAACCACCATTAACTCCAGTTCCAGGGAATGTCACTGTTTTCTGACGTCCTTGGGCTCTTGTACTCAAGTGCACATAAACTCATAAAAGCAAGCACATAAGTAAAACAATAAATAAACCTTAGGCAAGCAGAAAGTACACATCCGTGTAGACAGAACACCTTCATTATATTTGTACTATTATAAATATATTTTAAAATGAATCTTTAAATAAGGAAGGTAGCGGACTGCAGAGATGTCTCAGCAGTTAAGAGGCTTGAGGCTTGCTCTTGTAGAGGACCTAGGTTCGGTTCTCAGCAGCCACATGGTGGCTAACAAATATCTGTACCTCCAGTTCTGAAGGATCCAACGCCTTCTTCTGGCCTCCAAGAGCACTGCACACGACTCAGGCTCTCTCCTTATAATTTCAGCAAAACAAGACTGAGAGCTGCCTGTCCCAAACCCCCTTGGAAAATACAGAGACCCTTAGACCGTCAAAGGGAGACGTCCATTTCTGAAGTAACTATGTCCCATTTATGCAGTCGTTGCAGACAAAACTTGCAGTCTTCCACCAATTTTAACAATTTTCTGAGGTGACAGCAGCAGTTATACCTGTGTTTTTATTAGCTGAATTTTTCTGCTTTCACTTTTCACCTGGTAAAATTACATGGTTCATATGGAACACTGTATCTTGAGCCTTCTCCATAAAGATACGGTAATAGGACTTTCAGGTGACACTTCTTCAGTCATAGAATATTAACACATACTCGGGGCTGGGGATTTAGCTCAGTGGTAGAGCGCTTAGCTAGGAAGCGCAAGGCCCTGGGTTCGGTCCCCAGCTCCGAAAAAAAGAACAAAAAAAAAAAAAAAAAAACACACACACACACACACACAAAAAAACACATACTCATTGTGTCAATACCTTTTATGTTTCCTGTGTATTATGTTTTAAAACAGGCTCTTTTTCTTTTGATAATTATAATTCAGAACACATTAAAAGCTCAGCCCAGGTGGGAGTGGTGGCACATACCTAATCTCCACAGTCAGGACCAAGAGGCGGGATGATCACTGCATAGTGAGTTCCAGGCCAGTATGAGCCAGAGACTGAAACAGGAAACCCAAAGTAAGTAAAAAATTAAAACCACAGGCCACTACGCATTAGTAAATCAAGCTTCTTACCAGATGATATTGTGTTACCAGTGGTGTAGCAAAGTAGGCAAGCCCTCCCAAGACTGCCCACTACTGCAGTCTTTCTGGAGGACTGTGGGGCAGTGTTTTTGTTTTCGCCTTGAAGAGACCATCCCCTTTATTTGATGTTAATTTGTGTGAGGTTCTTCCTCAGGAGATAATAGAAAAAGCCTGTGCTATTATGGTGGTAACAGTAAATTGGAAATGGCATAAATATCTAACAGAAAAAACAATTATATATGCTATGGTGAATTATGTTTGTGTATTATATATGTATATATGATTTTTGTGCATATATTTAACATGTACATATATATTTATATTTTTTTTCTTTCCTATTAGCCTTGGCTGTCTCAGAACTCATTATATAGACCAGGCTGGCCTTGAACTCACAGTGATCCGTCTGCCTCTGCCTCCCAAGTGCTGGGATTAAAGGCATGCACCCTCTGTCCAGCTACCCAGCTAGTCACAAGATTTTTAAAACTAATGCTAGACTAGCATTAACACTTGGAAGCATTTAGCATCACATCTCTCTTTTTTGCTTTTTAAGATTTGTTTTAAGGGGTTGGGGATTTAGCTCAGTGGTAGAGCGCTTGCCTAGGAAGCGCAAGGCCCTGGGTTCGGTCCCCAGCTCTGAAAAAAAGAACCAAAAAAAAAAAAAAGATTTGTTTTAAATGTGCGTCTTTGTCTCTGTATGGTATGTATGTGCCTACAGAGGCCGAAGAAACTGGGCTTCTGGGTAGTCATGTGTTGGTTAGAGGTGGGTGCCGCAAACTGAACTCAGGCCCTCTGGAAATGGAAAGTTTGCAAGGGCCTCCATTGCTGAGCTATCTCTCCAGCCCTGTTTACAAGATTTTTTTTTCTTTTTTTCAGAGCTGGGGACCGAACCCAGGGCCTTGCGCTTGCTAGGCAAGTGCTCTACCGCTGAGCTAAATCCCCAACCCCTGTTTACAAGATTTTTAATAACACAGGAAATTGCCCTTGATATAATTAAGTGAAAATGAAGATACTCAACTTCTGTATGCTTTTATTTTTAAGATTTATTTATTTTATGTTTGTGAGTACACTGTTGCTCTCCTCAGACACACCAGAAGAGGGCGTCAGATCCCATCACAGATGGTTGTGAGCCACCATGTGGTTGCTGGGAATTGAACTCAGGACCTCTGGAAGAGCAGTCAGTGCTCTTAACCGCTGAGCCATTTCTCCATCCCTTCTGTGTTTTTATTTTTTATTATCTGCCAACATACATTCACCTGAATGCATGTCCATTCACTCGCACATGTCCCAGTCACTCTCCTCTCACTCCTATGGGACAGGTTGTCTTGCTGAACCTGAGGCTTTTGGTGGTTTGTGTAGACTGGAGGTCAGCAAGCCCCAGCAAGCATCCTTTTCCCACATCCACTCAGAGCCTCAGGGCTGGAGTTATGGATGTGTGGGGCGCATTCATCCCGATATATGTGCTGGGATCTGAACTCTGGGACTCATTGTTGTGTTGTTGTTGTTGTTGTTGTTGTTGTTGTTGAGGAGGAGGAGACAGGTTTCTCTGTGTAGCCCAGGCTGGCCTCATACTTAGAGATCTACCCTTGTCTGCCTCCCAAATGCTGGGATTAAAGACATGCACCATCACAGCCCAGCAAACTCTGGTACTGTTAATCATGCAGCAACTGTTCTTTTTTTTTTTTTTTTTTCTTTTTTTCAGAGCTGGGGACCGAACCCAGGGCCTTGCGCATGCTAGGCAAGCACTCAACCACTGAGCTAAATCCTCAACCCTGCAGCAACTGTTCTTAAACAACGAACTATGTTACCATCTCCAACTTCTGTATCTTATTCTACTAGGTATGAGAACTATGCCAGAATTTAGATAGCAGGATTATTAATAATTTTATCTTTATTATATTATTATAATTGATTTTTTTTTGAGACAGGGTCTTGTGTAGCCCAGACTGACCTCAAACTCACTATGTGGCTGAAGATGACCTCAAACTCCTGATTCTTGGCCTTACCCTCCCAAGTGCTAAGATTATAAGCGTGTGCCAACATGACTAGTTTATTCATATAAGGATTAAATGTAGGGCTTCATGCATACTAGGCAAGCTCTCTGTCAACTGAGCTACCTCCCTAGCCCCTACAATTGACAACTAACATGGCAGCTAACATTCAACTGAAACAAAATTCTTCAGTCCCATTATTTACATATAACCAGTACTGACTTCCAGCAGGTAAAACCTCTCCCTATCAGATCATACATAGACTGTTTTCAAAATATTTTCTAATCCAATTTTCACAGATTCGTGAAAGGCTCAAGAGCTTTAACATACTGTAAATACTCTTAAATCAATCCCTCATACCCAGAAGAGTATCTGGAAGACATAGGAATTCCTAGCCTGGTGGGTTTTGATTTTTGACTTGGTGTTGATTGAACCCAAGTTTTCATGTTCACAAAGCCTGTAATGCCCCTTATCTATCTCTAGACTGTATTTGCAGCTCACTCACTTTATTATACATTACCCAAGGCATAGCATTTCAATCTGAAAACAACTTCTCCTTTCCCCTGGGTAAGGAAAAAATCCTCTTACACATTTCTGTATTAAACGACACTGCAGAGCCCAACAGTAAGACAGGTTCCTATCTGAAAACATCTGCACTGGAGATCTCAAGCTAACAGGAGGCCTGAGGTGATGTGTGATGTATGCACTAGTGCACCAGAGGCCTGAGGTGATGTGTGCGCTAGTGCACCAGAGGCCTGAGGTGATGTGTGATGTATGCACTAGTGCACCAGAGGCCCGAGGTGATGTGTGCACTAGTGCACCAGAGGCCCGAGGTGATGTGTGCACTAGTGTACCAGAGGCCTGAGGTGATGTGTGATGTATGCACTAGTGCACCAGAGGCCTGAGGTGATGTGTGTGCTAGTGCACCAGAGGCCTGAGGTGATGTGTGCACTAGTGCACCAGAGGCCTGAGGTGATGTGTGCGCTAGTGTACCAGAGGCCTGAGGTGATGTGTGATGTATGCACTAGTGCACCAGAGGCCCGAGGTGATGTGTGCGCTAGTGCACCAGAGGCCCAAGGTGATGTGTGCGCTAGTGTACCAGAGGCCCGAGGTGATGTGTGCGCTAGTGTACCAGAGGCCCGAGGTGATGTGTGCACTAGTATACCAGAGGCCTGAGGTGATGTGTGCACTAGTGTACCAGAGGCCTGAGGTGATGTATGCACTAGTGCACCAGAGGCCCGAGGTGATGTGTGCGCTAGTGTACCAGAGGCCCGAGGTGATGTGTGCACTAGTATACCAGAGGCCTGAGGTGATGTGTGCGCTAGTGTACCAGTGTTCACTGGCAGTAGAGGACAGGGCTGAATTGTCCTGGGACCTTTTAATCCCACCCAAGCCCAACCTCTCTTAGGGTTGGCATTGTTTTGAGGAGGCTTGAAGAGAAAATGAGTAAGAGTTTGCAACTTGAGGTTGTATAAGCAGATTGGAGTTCAGCTAATGTTTCTATTTAAGGTCTCTAATAAACAGTGCATTTTATAAATCTTTGAAGTGCTCCCCATCCCTTTTGGTGACAGGGTCTTGCTACATGAGACAGGTTATCCTTGATCCTCCTGTCTCAAGTATCCTTTGTTGGTTTTCCCCTCATACATCTTTACTGTGTGTGAATACACATACACATGTCCTTGTGTGTATAGAGGTCAGAGGATGACAACTTGAGAGAGCTGGTGTTCACATGGTTCTGGGGACCGAACTCAGGTCTTTAAGTTTGGTGATAAGCGCTGTAACCTGGTGAACTACTTCATGAGCCCTAAAGTGCCTGGCCTTAAAATAATCCTCCAGTTCCTTGTCCCCACAGGAGGAAAAAAAAATCACCACTTGTTTTCTTTCACTCTTAAAACTGCCTTATTTGGTATAGTGATTTAACCTATAATTCCAGAACTCCGAAGGCAGAGACAGAACCAGTTTAGGGCAGCCTGGGCTACAGAGTGAGATGCTGCCTCAAAAAAAAAAAAAAAAAAAAAAAAAAAACAGCCCCAGCAAACCAAAGCTTAGTGTTAAGTTACAGCTAAATTGAAGATACACAGGACCATGGGCGAGGAGACGGCCAGGTCCCGTGTGCCCAGCTAGAATCCTGGACCCAGAGGGATGCTTTTTGGGAGAGGTGCCCAGAACCTGCAGAAAAATTGCTTTCTTCATTCTGTGCGACCCTGACTCGTGGTCCTTGGGGAACAGTCCGAAACAATCTGGCAAAGCAAGGCTGCCCTTTCACGGGGACAGGCAGACCAAATACTCCATTATTGTCAACACATAAAAGGTTCCTTACCTGAAAATAGGGAAAGCAAATTATACCGGATAAGTTATTTCTTTGAATAATAAAATGTTTGCTATTAAGTAAGTCAAAGATTTTATTTTTTTACTTTATCAGATTTTTATACATCACTATTTTGTCTCAAGGGATACACCAATGAATTTGTTTTCAGGTTGGCCATGAAACAATATTTTCCAATTGTTCTTCTGTATCAGAAACGAATAAACAAAAAACAGGATTCAGCAGTAAAGTTTAGCCAATTCTCTTTGGGCCACACATAACCCCCTCTGGTGACATCACAGTGACACTAGAGGACAGGAGGGGTTGGTAACTTATCCGACTAATTATGTTTTAAAAAGAGTCAGCTTGCAAAACAATGCAATACAAATAAAGTAATATACAGACAGCTTAACTTCCGGATGTAGAGGAGGGACTTTTATTAGGTAAAAGCAACGGACTTTAAAATGCAACAAAAATAGCTGTATGTAATCCAAAAATTACAGTTAAAACAACATATAGAAAATAATCACATTATAATATGCACGTATGCCACTTATAATTATTGTAATTCATTACACATGTGGTTAGTACAGTCAAAATCCAAGCCGTTTTCTTTAGTAAATCTAGTGTGATAAAAATGTAATAAAAAAACGTTGAATCATTTCTATCTTGATCTGGTTTCTTGAATTACTGGAAAGTTTCTCTGTCTTCTATGTATTTTAGGGAGCCTGCAGTTCTATGTGCTTCCTTAATGTTCCCTAAAGAGATTAACTCTGGTGGGTGTTTAAACTAGTGTTTTGTCTGTGATAGGGTTTCAGGAAGCCCAGGCTGGCTTTGACTTCAACTCTATAGCCCAGGCTGGCTTTGAACTTTTCTTGCCCCTCCCACCTCCCAGGCACTAGGACTACAGGCAACTGTCACCATGCCTGGCCTCTGGCTTTGCTCTGTGGGGACCTTTCTTCTTTGCTCTCTTTTCTTCTCTATCACCAGTATGCTACCGGGTGGACTCTTTCTCTGACTTTTCAGCCAAAGTTTCTAGAACAGTATTCAAGTTCTTGCTACCTCAGAGTTAGGATTTTCTTCCATTTTTAATAAAAAAAATTTTTTTAAGACAAGTCTCATTATATACCCTTGGCTAGCCTGGAATGCATTACGTAGACCAGGCTGTCCATGAACTTAGAGATCAGCCTGCCACTGCCTGGGATTAAAGGTGTGTGCCACTACATTTTTCATTTCCTAAGACAGGTTTCATTGGGTAACTTATTAAAATATTTGAAGAATTTTGCATGAAAACAGAATAAGCATTTAAACATTTGATAGTACACACACACACACAAACAAAGCAATCAGGAATTAGTCACATAGTTAACAAAAAGTAAAAGAAAGTCTATTCACAATAAGGAAATAATATGCTCCTAGGATTCCTACGGTCAAAGAGTGCATGTGCAGCGAAGCATTTGTGGTCATAGCCAGACTCGACTCTCACTGAATCCTTCCTTCAGGATTCCCACAGGCATGTTACCATTTCATCTAGTGCTTAGCTTTATGTTGAGACATGAAGAGCGTGTCTACATGGCACTACACACTAGTTCTGAGATTAACAAACAGTCTACACTAAGGGGTCGTAGTGGTAAGTTCGGAAGAAAATAATGTATGATTTGTGAAAATCTACCACTACTGAACAATAATGCTCCTCCTCTTCGAGAGACTTAGAGGCTGCACTAATATCCACAAGCAAGTGCGTGACTGGTGAGAAAGGAAGACCAGTGTTCTGTTGCCATAATAGCTACATTATCTTGTTAAAGGACTGGCCTTGGATTTTCTTTCTCACTACCCATCTTTTACTTACACTCTACAGATATTTTTAGTATCCTTTTAAACTGCTTAAGTACATTTCATAATATATAAGCTACAATTTTGGTTATTTTTAGAATGATGTTTTTATGGAAATACATAATTATCTCTCTATATATAATGTATGTAAGAAGTCTAGCAAGCCCTATTATTCTAGATCCGTGAAGATACATGACAAAGTTTCATTTTAGTGTAGCTTTAATCATTGATGTCACATGACTTTTACAGTAGCCTTTCTTTAGCAGATTTCCCATAAGTACTGGGAGAGTCACTGTGAATCAGTTTTGTTACAAGGTGATTCCAAAGTGATGTTTATTGAGTTTTCTTGGATCTTTGCAACTGGAACTTTAGGGATGATGACGTTTGTCAGGAGGACAGAAAAGACGGTGCCGCGTCAAACCTGACTTCCTGGGTCTGCACTTAAAGATTATCTGTTGAAGAATGGTTCTTCCCCATGTCCTCTCCAAATTCAGATCTGTCACTTCTCCAGAGGCTTAGAAGGCCCTACTGCACCACTGCCACACAGAAAAAGACAAAACTCAAGAAAAATAGTATCACAAGTCAACTGCTCTACAAGACAACATCATGCTTAGGTCATAATATTTTAGCTTTGGCACAGAGTAGGAGCCAGAGAACAGCTCCTAGAACTCAAACTTACTTCTCAAATGCAATGCACTGTACCTTTCAAGTATAAAGTATCATAGTGATATCATTGTTCAAATACAGGCACCCTTTATTTTTATTATTCATATGATTTAAGTAAGGATGGCTGGGTAAGTCTGTGTGACGGATGGAGAATCGATTACAAGTGAGAGGGAAGGAAGTGTGTTTGCTAACGACAGACATCCGACTGACATACAGTTTAATGTTCGTGGTTTTAGTCTGCAGCCATCACACAAACACTACTCTCTTCAGGTAGTAGGTGTACAGTCTGCAAATGAAAACCAAGTACAAACATGGCCAGGGTTAGTCTTAGGTCCGCCACTCCCCTAACCTGTCCCCTGGGACTGGGTACAGTGATATTTCTGCAGGAATGTTTTGCCCTAATATTAATATCCTTTAAAAAAAAGGTTCCCTAAAACGTCTTCTCACATTAGGGAACATAAGCATTTGAAAGAAAAGGTGCTTTTTGTAATCTGTGCGTTTAAGTTTGCTTCACCAGAAACAGTACTGTGGTTGTGCATACACGCTTGTGATACTGGCACTTGGGAGGTAGAGGCAGGAGGATCAGAAGTTCAAGGCCAGGCTGGGCTACCTGAGACTATCTTCAAAACAAAACAAAACCCTAGCTCTATCTATTCACTTGAATTCACTTGATAGAGTGAATAACCAGGTAAACTGTTGGTTTAAGGAGAAAACAAAACATTCTTTTAAGGATAGCTTAAAGGCTGTATGTTTAACCCTAGTCATATCTATATATGAGGAGAGAGAGAGAGAGAGAGAGAGAGAGAGAGAGAGAGAGAGAGAGAGAGATTGATTTTCTCTGTGTAGCCCTGGCTGTTCTGGAACTCTGCACACCAGGCTGGCCTTGAACTCTGGTCTGCACATGCCACCATGACTGGCCTTGTTTTTAATGCAAAGTTTCTTATACAAGATTATTAATACTCGTGGTCCTGAAAGGCTTCTTGTCACCTTCCTTGGGTACTAGCCTTTCCAATGCTTTTATGCTTAACTTGATGATCAGCACATGACACATTTGAATATAGACCATGTACTGAATTGTAATTGCCACATCGCATTTCAGTTAGATGCCTCCTGCCCTCCAGTGATCTGTGTGGGCTTTGATACAAAGAATATCATTGCTAATTTGCCTCAGTGATTTGGTTCTCCTAAATATAAGGAAATTAAAGATTTAAACTCAGTGCTAACTTCAGTTACTTTTGTGTATGCCTATACAAATGAATGTTGGTAATAAGTTAGTTCAAAACTAGTATGGATCTACAAGCTGTCACTGCTCTCTGGTTCATTTTTATTTACCATCTGTCACCGACACACATAAACATGAAAACCCTTCTCTTTTTGCCTTTAGAAAGAACTGGGTTTTGTGTTTTTAATGAGATCAGACCCTTACCTAGAGTTGACAGGGGTTAGTGAAGAGCAGGCCATCTAAATGACTATATTGGTACCATTAATAGAACCTTCTCTAACCCATCCTTTTACTTAAAACAAAGGATGCATATTGTTCTCCTTAAAGCATTACTTAACTATTTTTGTTTTAAGTGCTGCTAGACTGGCGTGGTTAAGAGCTGTCACTTCATGGGGTCAACTCTCACTTCTTCTTTTTTTTTTTTTTTTTGGTTCTTTTTTTCTGAGCTGGGGACAGAACCCAGGGCCTTGCGCTTCCTAGGTAAGCGCTCTACCACTGAGCTAAATCCCCAGCCCCAACTCTCACTTCTTTTGAGGAGCTTGCCTGGAAATCTATAGACATTTTCATAAGTGGGATTATACACTGTAAGACTAACCAACTTTTGTTTTCAAGCAGATTCCTTTAGCAAAGCAACAGTACTGTACCAGTGGGGGAAGGGAATGTGTTTGCTGGCCAAAGGGAAAAAAAGGAGTTTCCACATCTATGGGGCGAAAGGAGGAAACCGGTTATTCTGTTATCTTGTTCTGTTCTCAGGGAGATCTAACTTCAACTCATTAGTTCCACAGCCAGTATGAGGAAATAGAGGCTGGTGGAGACAGTAAGAGGCAGAGCAGGAACAGAGTAGAAAGGGAGGTCCCAGAAACAGACATGTGAAATCTGAACCCAAATCAATTTTCAACTGATTACTGGGCCTCCAAAGAACTAACCATCCTGCCAAATATTTTAAGGTTAAATGAAGCAAAATGAAAAACATTTCTCAGCACGTCATATTTATGTCTTAAACAACTCATTTAATGACTTGTTATAATCCAGTCTGGCTTTCTACTCTCACACTCTCCCTCATACAGTTCCTGAGGTCCCACAGCTACCAGCCACCTTACCTAAGGCACCACCGATGGCAGATGACCAAGGAGCACAGCCTCACACGATCTTTCTATGTGTCCTATGCTGAAAGGCACTTCTTTGTAGATGGAACAGAACTTCATGATTACAGACAAGAATGTAGTCTAAGTCAAAGATTAAAGTTCAAACCCCAGGTCTAACGTATACAGTTTGTGCGCTTTAGGAGAAAGTCTGTCTCTGGACCTTAGTCCCCCACCTGGAAAGTTAGTATACTTACCTCAAAAGGAATGAGGCTTAATTAAAACTGTGCATGCAAGACGCCTGAGTATAGAATCCTGAAGCAAGGGATGCTGGGACTGCAGAGAACCCGCCTACAGGTTATGGTTTCCCTAATCCGGGATGTAAACTTCAAACTCTTAACGGCAAGGATGTTGTCACTTGAAAGTTTCCTAGCACCCATGCTTGCAGCCCTAGTTTACTGAGCCACAGCTAGAGAGCATGGAGGACAGCATTCTACAAACATGCTCCCCTTACCTGCCACTACTCTGCAATCCTAGTTCATGGTAGAGAATTTTCCAATTTTATCATTGGAAAGCACTTGGGAAAGCATTGGGAAAGAGAGGATGGTAAACACATCTGAGGAACTGATCAAAACAGATCAATGGGATTGGGAGCTCTTTTTCTTTCCTTTTTTTTTTTTTTTTTTTTTTTTGTTGTTGTTTTGAGACAGTTTCTCTGTATAGCTCTGGCTGTTCTCAAAGATGTCTTTTCTTTTCTTTCTTTCAAACAACTTGTGACAGGTTATCACATACTCCAGGCTGGCCTTGAGCTGTTAATGCTCCTGGTTTAACTTCCCAAATGCTGTGTTTATAAGTTTGTGACATCATACCCAGCTCTCAAGTTAGGATAAACCCAGTTCAAATCAGGTATGTCCAACTTTAAACTTTTCAGCCATATGTACATAGACACGTTCAGGTGCTTTTCTTTTGGTACTGATTTGTCTTGTGTTAATGACAGGTTTTACTTTCCAATACTAAACTATTACACTGGTTCTTAGGGAGATTTCTCAGAGGTAAAATGTAAAGTGATTTAACCAGTGAGAAAATTACCATCATCCACTACCACCAGGCATTTTGGGGCACACCCTGGGCATGCTCAGAACCACCGGGAGCTTGGTACTTCAGTTATAGCTGGATCAGCCTAGTCAAATGTCTTGAAAGCCTATGCCTCCTCCCATAACTTCTATATATTGGTGTATGCTCAAATTCACACTTTGTTTTTGTTTTGTATTCGGTTTTCTGAGAATGTCTCTCTGTGCAGCCTTGGCTGCTTCCTGAGTGCTGGAATTAAAGGGGTACACTACCACACCTGGCCTATGTTCATATTTTTGCAAGCCCATTACTGTCCTGTCTTAACAAGCTGTATACATTAATGTCTTTAACTTTTCTGAGACGATCTTACCACGTAAAGACCAATATAGCCCTGAACTCAAGTGGTAACCATGAACCTAGCCTAGCCTCTCTGCTCGCTGGGGTTATAGGTATAAAACTACCACACTCAGTTTAAATCTTTTACCAGTACCCTCTGGAATCCTTTCTTCTAATTAATTTTTTTTTTTTTTTTTTTTGCTCAGAGTTAAAAGTTTAAAAGTGAATTAAACTTTTGCTAGAGACCATGTTACCCACATGGGTCATTTCTCTGAAAATTCTCACTTTAAAAATATGTGAAATTAGCTGGGCACGGCGCTGCATTACTGTAATCTCAGCTCTCCTGGAGGAGGGCTAAAAGAATGGAGACTTCCATTCCCAATTCTCTTGAGCTATAAAGCAAGACCCTGCCTCGCAAAACGAAGAACCTAAATGTGTCAGCTTACATCTCTACAGAGCACGGGACGCTAAGGCAGGATCAGCAGGATCCCGGATTAGGAGACAGAAGGGAAAGGGGAAGACGCTGAGGTCTAGTCTTTACAAAAACATTATCTATCCACGTTGTAGTGTCAACCTTGTTAGAGACAGATTATTTCTCTAGGGTTTTTGTCGTTTCCAAAAGGGGAACTCCGGCACATAGCTCAGGAGAGAAGAGCCGTCTAGCATGCTGGAGGTCTGGGTTCGATCTGGACCACCAGGCAGAAAGGTCCAATTAGACTGTTCGTTGTTTATTGAAGTTCTAGAAATGGGCCTTCAAATGAAAAGCATCATGAAGAGTGGGAAAAGATACTATGCTTCTCTGGTTCCTCTTTTCCTCTCCAGATCTGAAAATCTGGATCCTCAAAGTGTATGAAGCATCAAAGTCAGAAGCAGCAGCCAATTCCATCCCGGCTTTGACAACCCAAGAGGAGAGGCAGCATGCACAGGAGGTGGGGCTTTTCTGGGCCCTCCCAGGAAGGAAGGTGAGAGAGATGGGAGGAGAGGAAATGGCTCTTTTCATTCACCTTAATTTTACAAGTTAAGTAACTTTGCCTGAGCCCTGTCTTGTTAAGGAAAATTGGACATGCCGCTTGGAGAAACCTGTGCTACCCTGTGGCTTAATTCCCCCAAACCACGTGTACTATGTAGTTAACGAAACAGATCTCATCGTCAAACCTACCTCTTTGAAGCAAGTGTCGTAGCTGGGTAATGCTAGATTATGTTTATACATTTGCTTGCTAATTTGTTAATTGATAGCATACACTAAAACACTAAATTAAGGAGGATTCCCCCCTTTGACTTTAACTGTGGGAAAATCTTTTCAACAGAAATTCTGACAGGAAAAGTGACCACAAGAAAATCAGGTCCCCTCAGACACTGTATAATTTGAACATTTCAGTTTGTCTCCTCTCCCTTCACACTACTCTCTGATGTCTGGCTTTGTTAGAGAGCATTTATCAGACTCCTAATAGTAATCTAAGCATACACCTCATATTTCATCTTCAGTTTTAAGTATTTGTTAAACTATTACATCCAGAACATTTGAAAATGAACTTTTCCAGTTTTTTTGTTAACTATGTACCTGGGGGGCACGGGACAAAAAAACAAAACAAAACCAGCTCAAGATCTCATTTGTGCATTGTGCTTCTCCTCACAGTCATGTTTAACTCTGTCCTGGCCCGGTGCATCCCATTTGTCCTCACTAGCAATTCAGCACTCGGCCACAGGTCTCTGCGCTCACCCTGGACTTTCAGCTCGCTGCGCACCAGCTAACCCGTCTCTCCACTCTCTTGGCAACCTGTGCTTTTATGCGAATGGCAGGTGAAAATGTGATTTGCACATCTTAAAAATCAGGAGAGCAAAGAGCAAAAAAGAGCAATGCTTTTAAACTGCTGTCCACACTCAGTATACTTTTAAATATAGATGTTAACTAAAACCCTTTTCAGTATTAAGAAGGGTGTTCAAAGTAATTCACATTAAAAGGCATTCTATTCGGTAGCTGTGTTTATTGGTGGGTTATTTTGCCAGTGTTTTAGTTCACACATAACTGATAGACCCTGTCAGTGACTGCGTTACCTGAAAGGTAGAAGCTGTTTCCATTTGTATGCTGTGATTACTTTATAGTCCTCAAATCTTGCATCTTTTACAGAAAATGATATAGAAAGCATAGTAACTGTAATTTGCCACAACACATTTTCTCCAAATCTTAGTGTAAAACACAACACACTTTTGTGCACTCTACTTTTATAGAACAACCAGATTTATAGTTGATTTCTTTATTTTATTAGATTTATCAATATACATGGCAGCTTTTTCAAATTTCAGTTCCAAAGTAATTTTAAAAATGAAAAATCATTTTTCTTTAGATGTCATATTCCTAAAGAGCTATTAAAGTCTATTTATAAACAAAATAATTGATAAACTAACACACTTTAGAAATCAGAATATTTTTAAATTAAAATATTTTAATGAATACAAGATGTCTTTTTTAATTAACTATCATAGTTAAATTCATTATCACAAAACAAAATGGCTTATCCCCACTAATTTCTCAAGTGAGGCAAAGTCATTGGGATTTACACTTAATATAAGTTTTAAATGTGATTATTAAATGATAACATTTTATCAATTATAGGAAATGTTCGTTTATAGGAGTTTCCTTAGGTCCATCAATCTCAGGCCAAGATTGAGCCCATGTCAACCTTAAAGGTTAGATTCAGTGCACCTCACTTGCCTAATAAGTTTGTCAATTTAAGAATATAGATTTCATTTATAAGGGAGAATAGTAGCCACCCCACTATACAACTGACAAAAAGCCCCCCGCCAAACAAACAAACAAACAAACAAACAAAAAAACCCCCAAAAACCCAAAAAGCAAAAAACAAAAAGTTAAAAACAAATAGAATAGTTTTAAATAATTATTTTAAAATTCTATAAAAATTTAAGCAGGAATGGTAAATAATCTTGGGTTTAAAATTTCATAGGATGACCTTAAAATGAAAGTACATAGAAATAGCAAAGTTTTTACCTTATTGGTTAAAAAAACAAAACAAAACAAAAAAAAACCCAAAAAAAAATTAAAAAGAAAAAACCCAAAAAACTAGTTTTAATAGTCATTGAAGGGATAACAGCCACTTAACAGTCTACATCGAAAAGTAATTTTAATGGTAGTTAAGAAACTAGGAACAAAGAATGCTCTCAAAAACAACAAAAATGATAAACATTAATGCCTAAAATATACTTAAGGTCCTAAACAAAAACGTTCAAAGTAAAAGGGCCTTGAAGATTCCCTCAACACTTGTTATAAAATCAGTTCTAAATAGCTCATCTCCTCTTTGCTTTGGTGTTCTGCCTAGCAACTAAACATGTGTACAGGAGAAACCCATCAGGTTCTTTTCAAATGCTTGGCATTATAATGTGATCTCATATCCTTCCTCAAATTAAACTTTGCTCCACATATTCCACACGTATACAGATGGACATCCATGTGTTGCTCCAGTTGTTCATTATTTGGGAATATCTGAAAGCAGACCTGGCATATAGTCTCACCACCAGACAAATGCGAGATCATATGCCGTACATGGTCATGTTTTCGGAAGTTTCCTTGATCACAAATGGAACAGACATACCTGGCCATGCCTTTGTGCATATCATTGTGCAGACGCAACTGGCGCTCTCTTAAAAACTGCTTCCCACATGTCTGACAAACAAACTGCTTTTCTTTAGTATGAACAGTATAGTGCTCTCTCAAATGACAGCGCTGATAGAAGCCTTTTCCACACAGGTTACAGAAATGTTTCCGTCTGTGATCTCGTTCATTCTCCTCCATGACGGCGCCCTTAAACATGTCTTGGTCTAGGCAGCTAGACATATGCTCCACCACTAGATTTTCAGTTTCAAAACGCTGGCCACAATTAGGACATCGAAAAGGACAGGCAGAATGTTTAAATAACTGTTTTTTCTGGATACTGTTTATTTGGTAATGATTGTCTCTGAAATCATCCAGCATCTCAACAAACATGTCTCTTATCTCAGACTGCTCATCTGGGTTCTCTTCCATGTCCATCTTCTCGTCAGTGTTCCCCAGCCCGTTCATCGTCAGGTCCTGAGGTTCGCCACACCTCTGAGCGTGTTCCTGAAGCTGTCTGCCCTTGACAAGTATCTGCCCACATTTACCACATGCGCAGATATTTTCAATGTGCTTGGCTAAGTAATGAGAGGACAGGTCCTCCTCCGTTATCGTGAGCCCACACAACTCACAAGACGCATTCTCGGCGTCCTCCTGTCTGGGGCTGCTGTTGTTTGGGGGTCTCATGTTCTCCAAACCACCCCTTTCATCCACGCCGACGGACATCCGAGGTTTTAGGGTTTTCCTACCACTTTTTTTAATGCCAACATCTTCCTCGACGTAGTATCTGTAGAACGGCTCCTCGGGCTCGTCCTCTAGCTCATCGTTGTCGGTGGACTCGTTGCAGTCTTTCTCGGTGACCTTGACGATGGTGAAGTCCTTCATGTCGTCTGCAGGGACGTCCTCTGGCTCCATCTTGATGACAACTCTTTTTGTCTCCGCAGCTCTGCTCTTCTCTTCACCAGCTGTGCCGGACTCCACAGTGCTTTTTCTGCTCCCAGTGGGCGAGGCTGAGTCATCGGGCGCCTGGCTGGCGTCTTCTCTGTATTTGTCTGTGTGTGCAGAAAACGCTGTAGGAGAGCCCTTGTCACCGAGTTCAGCTTTGATGGCACTGTCTTTCCCATCTCTAGCATCCACCACTCGGTGGTAGGCTCTCGCCGTGCTCTGGTAGGAGTGCCTGTTGGTGCAGGTCAGCACGTGTTCGTCCAGCAGCTTTTCACAGCTAAAGCCAAACCCACAACTGTCACAGGTAAAACTCCGTCCAAAGCGTCGCGACACACGTTCTTTTGGAGTAGATAACTTGGACACGGAACTTTTTTTACACACGTCAAACAGTGGCTCAGGAAAGTTGGCCAACGGTAAAGACTCCTCCTCAGGCTCTCTGTTATGTGGCGTATTCACCGTTGAACTGGGCTCCGCACTCCACCGGTTGGCTTCACTGCCGTTTCTAGCCACTGTGTCTTCATACATCCTCACCCCAAAGATCATCTTGCTGTTGTGTTTGCTGGAGGCGGAAGACGAGCACTTCGAGCTGGAACAGTCTGAGTCCTGTATATCTTCTAAGCAGTCAGGAACATTGTAGAGCTGGAGGTAGTTCATAGCCACTTTGAACTGCTCAAAACTGGAAGGAGCGGTCAGAATCTTCCCTAAATACATGAACTGCAAAATGAGATCGAAGCACTCGGCGCTGATCTTCATGTTGCTGAGGTTCAGCTGGGCAGTGCTATGCTGATGGTTCATGAAGAACATCCTGAAGTAGGAGCTACAGGCAGCTAGCACGGCCTTGTGTGCTTGGAAGTAAGTGTCGTCAATGGCGATGCAGCAGTCGCACAGAAAGCCCCACTCTCTCTGGTTGTTTAGCTGCTGCAGGACGTAGCTGCTGTGGCTGGGCTTGGCCATCTCCTGCCGGTGAGCCTGTGTAAAACAAGGACATGACAGTCAGGCGGCAGGAAGGCGCTAAAAAGGGCACTCTAGCATCATGTTTGACTGGTGTACTTTTGCTATTACAATCAAAGCATGGTTTTCTACACTAATGAAGCAAAAGCTGGTAATTTTTTTTAAGTTTGAAGATGAAAATACCTAGTTATTTTTTCAGTTTTCTTATATTGAACAAAAGGAATCAGAAGCAAAATCCTTAATATTTCCATAATCCTTAATAAATCCAAACCCAAGATCTCTTGGTTGGTGGAGTACTTGTCTTAGAAAGCGTGAGGGTGGGGCTGGGGATTTAGCTCAGTGGTAGAGCGCTTACCTAGGAAGCGCAAGGCCCTGGGTTCGGTCCCCAGCTCCGGGGGAAAAAAAAAAAAAAAAAAAAAAAAAAAAAGAACCAAGAAAGCGTGAGGGCCCGGCTCTGACATGGCTGCTGTGCTGGGGCAGTCTTTAGTCCCTTACAGCCGAATTCAGGAGGCAGAGGATTCCAGACTAGCCTGGTCTACAGAGCAAGTTCCAGGCCAGCCAAGGCTACTCATGAGACCTTGTGTGCACACAAAGGAGCAAGCATGAGGACTACCAGAAACCACAGATCTAAAAAAAGCAGGGCATGGGGCAGACCCACTGCAACCGGCCAGCCTATTTTCGAAGTACCAAGCCAACGAGAAACCATCTCAAGAAACAAGGTAGACAGCACCCAAGGAATAACACCCAAGGTTGACCTCTGGCCTACACACACACACACACACACACACACACACACACACACACACACACACAGAGGCCTCTGTACAAAAACAAACATATACACACCAAAATTGTTTTCATCCTAGAGGAAGAAACACGTAATAAATCTGAACGAGACCAGACATTAATCCAAAAGATATAAACAACAAAAGTAAATAAAACAGCAATGTAAAGTTAATGAATTTGAGAGACAAGCACTAAAAGCCCTTAAATGATTTCATAGTATGGAACTGCTGCTTGTTTTAAAAGTGCAATATGGGTCTTTTACTGTGCTAAAAGTCTTCTCTTTTCAAATAGACTTTTAAAATATTATACACACACACACACACACACACACACACACACACACACACACGTGCACCATATACATTCAGGAGCCTATGGAGGTCAGAGAGGGCATTAGATTCCTTGGAACTGGTGGTTTAAGAGCACTGGTTGCTCTTGCAGAGGTCCTGAGTTCAATTCCCAGCAACTACATGGTGGCCACAACCATCTGTAATGGGATCCAATCCCCTCTTCTGGTATGTCTGAAGATAGCTACAGTGTAATCATATACATAAAGTTAATTAGTTAAAACCAAAACCCAAAACAAACAAACAAAAAAAAAACAAAAACAAACTCAATAACCATAACGAGTTGTTCAGTGAAATAAAAATATTCACTCTCTTATTTATTTTTTTCTTTTTGAGACAGGGTCTATTTAGCCCTGGCTGTTATGGAACTTGCTAGGTATACCAGGCTGGCCTTGAACTCACAGATACTCCTACCTCTCCCTCCAGAGTGCTGGGATTAAAGATGTGAGCTGCCACAATGTAGCTCTAAAACCTTTCTATCTCTGTCATAATAATCAAGAAAATATCAAACCCACTCATTTCTTCTTGCTTTTATCTTTCCTCACAGAGCAACTATAGATCACATACCCTTTGTTCACACTTTCCTGCTGTAGACAGGTCCACGCTGTCCTCCTTCCCTACCCACTCCTCAGTTGTTGGACTTCCCTAGAAAGACTAGGAAGAGGTGAGGACTGTGAAATGGAGAAGCCACCATGTCTCCTGGAACCCAAATCAAGTGTTTCAAAAAGGTAATCAACTTCAAACCCATATCTCGGATGCCATAGCTAAACTGAGGACAAGCCTAAAGATAAAAGAGGTGCATGTTCAAAGACATCATCTGTGTTATCCATGAGAGTTAATTACACTAAGGTTAGCCCACAAGACTTTAAGAGCACTTGTAACTTTTGTAGAAGACCTAAGTTTGATTCCCAGCGCCTGCATGGAGCCTCACAACATCCCTGGAACACAATGGTCTCCTCTGGTTTTGCAAGGCACCAGGAAGGCATGTGTGCAGTCACATGGGGGCGACTCACCAGTGCACCGGAAACTAAAGAGGCCTTAAAACGTTTAAAAATAAAGTATGTTGATAAATGAAGGTGCAGAAAAAAAACGTTACAGCTAGAATTATGTAAAACACAGCAGTACAACCAAGCGCAAAAGAAAGCCTACAACAACGCTGACTCAAGCTGACTTTAAGGGTGAGAGTTTGAGGTCATTGGCTATTCCCCTGTAGGATTCACAGAAAAGTTTATAAGGACTAGAGAAACAAGCAAAAAGAATCAAAAGCTCTAGGAGACTTTCTAGTAGTAACAGTTACTGGAAACTGAAACAAACCAGAGTGGAACCTAGAGATGCCCACACAGAACAGGGAGGAAACTGAGTGGGGCAAGCGGGGGTTGGGGGGTGGGTGGGTGGGGGCCATTTGCCTGCTCTCCATTGTGCAACCTGCTTACAATCATTTGCCCCAGCAGTAAGGTGGGAAAAAACAGTGACTCCAATAACAAACATAAAGAATCACACAAGTAATGTGTAAAATGTGGCACTGGCCATGTAATAATTAAGGGAAACAATACTGGCTGCGGTTGCAATGGTGGCAATGTTTATCTGAGCACCAAGAGGTAAATCTAACTAGATAAGTTTCCTTCCAAGTAAAAGAAATGACAGCGTCAAAAAACTCCAAGACCCCTTCTTAGTTAAATGAAAAACACTGACTCGGCCACTAACAGAAATGAATGTAAACATATAGAAAGCCAACTACACACGTGTAAAGCTACAATCACTTAAAATCCACACACTCTGCATTAGCCCAAACAAGCACTAGCTAAGCAGTATGCTCCAGCCTCCAAAGCACGCGGACGCACATTCATGCATTCAATAAATCTGCACACACCCCAGAAACAGCACCAGTGTCCCAAAGCCAAGAACACAAGCCGCTTCCTTCCCTACACTCCGGGTTTCCCACAGCATGTAACCAGGAAGAGTCTGCTCAAAGGAAGGCAACCTGCTGTGCTGGAGAGCCCTCCACGGGCAGGTGTGAGCCCCATGCGTCGCATTCCTGTCTTCCCACCCCTGCTTCCCACGAAAGCAGCTGGGCGTGGCAACACATTCCGTCAATTCTAGCTCCCGGGAGGCCGAGACGGGAGAGTCCTTCAGTTTCAGGCTACCCTAGTCTGTAGGGCGGTCCAGGACAACAAGCCCCCTCCCCCACTCCCACAAAGAAATTGTATTAGGCATTTACTGTCATTAAACAATTTCAGTCAAATCCCAAAAAGCTTGCTTTCTTTTTAATTTTTTTTATTTATGACTTATAAAAATGGGGTTGGGGATTTAGCTCAGTGGTAGAGCACTTGCCTAGCAAGGCCCTGGGTTTGGTCCCCAGCTTGGGGGGGGGGGGGAAGAAATGCAAATACATAAAAATGTTGGGACTAGGGAGATGGCTCAGTGATTAAGAGCACTTGTTGCTCTTACAGAGAGATTCAATTCCTAGCACTCACAAGGTGATTCACAATTATCTGTAACTCCCTCCAGTTCTAGGGGATCTGATGCCCTCTGCAAATCTCAGTGGGCAACACACACATGGTATACAAACATACAGAGGGAAAACACTCATGCACAAAAATCATAAAGTAAGTAGACCCAGGAAACATTCCAGAGTGACTTTAATCCATTACTGGGAGGCAGATGGGGAGATTCATGAGTTCCAGGCCAGTCAAGGGCTCCACAGTGTGACCCTGTTTTATTGTCAATTATGCAGCTTATGAAGAAATATTTTTAAATTATTTTATGTATGAGTACACTGTAGCTGTCTTCAGACACACCAGAAGAGGTCATCAGATCCCATTACAGATGGTTTTAAACCACCATGAGGTTGCTGGGAATTGAACTCAGGACCTCTGGAAGAGCAGGCAGTGCTCTCATCCATCTGAGCTTTCTCTGCAGCCATCAGAAGTTTATTTATACCTTATATTTTACCTGCTCTGATTTCTGTGGTTACAATCTGTTACTGTATTTGTTACCAGCCTTACTGGAAGATGTGTGGGCCGTTGGGCTGGGGCAAAAAGTAAACCTTTCAACTTGCATTCAAAGGTCTGACCCCCAGGTCAGTGCCAGTATAAGGAGTCAGAAACCCAGTACATCTTACTCTAAACTAAAAATCACTTTGAAACGGGGCTGGGGATTTGGCTCAGTGGTAGAGCGCTTGCCTAGCAAGCACAAGGCCCTGGGTTCGGTCCCCAGCTCCGAAAAAAATAGAAAAAAAAATTCACTTTGAAAATGTTTACCAGCTTATGTTAAATGTCAAAATGGTCAAGAAACACAGCAACAATGTATTAAGCAATTCAGACAGTAATAAACCTATAGAGAATAGATCTTAATCTAAGCCCAAGAGTCGTATCTCATAAAAATCAAACATCTAGGACTATTAAACATTAAATCAGGCTATAGTTAACTGAGGTAAACTAGGTGCTGGGCCTATAGACAAATATTCCTATGTACCTCAGATAGCACAAAAACTTCCTTGGTACTCTTATCTAGTATGGTCCTCTGCAAAGACCTTTAACTAAGGGCAGGGTGCAAGCCCTGAATTCAGGTGCTAATGAAGAAGTGCCAAGCCTCATCTGAATGACAGCTGTAATGTGGCTTTACTGACACGAGTCCTAAGGATACTGGGAAAGCTCTCATATAGGGCCTCATATAGCCTAAACTGCCCTCAAACCCTATTTGTAGTAGAGGATGACCTTGAACTTCTGATCATCTTCCTTCTGCCTCCTCCCAAGCTCTAGAATTACAGCCCTGAACCACCATGCCTCGTTTATTAAGTGCTTGTGACAGAACCCAGGACTTCCAGCATGCTGGGTAAGCACATTTGTCAACAAGCTATAACCCCAGGCTTGTAGAAGTTATTTTAGTAAATTTCTCACTGACAAAGTAAAATATGAGGAATGATTTTCTCTGTGGATAAATCTCTTGAATGGTAATTAACAGGTTTTGCCTGATTATATAAGGGTGTGTTAAATACCTACATAAAGTTGTGGTGGCATATGCATCTTTTTTTTTTTTTTTTTTTTTTAAAGATTTATTTATTTATTATATATAAGTACACTGTAGCTGTCTTCAGATACACCAGAAGAGGGCATCAGATCTCTTTACAGATGGTTGTGAGCCACCATGTGGTTGCTGGGAATTGAACTCATGACCTCTGGAAGAGCAGTCGGGTGCTCTTAACCGTTGAGCCATCTCTCCAGCCCTGGAATATTCACGTAACGAGGTCATCTCTGTCCTCCCACTTTTTCTTGTTTTTTTTTTTTTCCCCCCCGGGCTGGGGGACTGAACCCAGGGCCTTGTGCTTGCTAGGCAAGCGCTCTACCACTGAGCTAAATCCCCAACCCCTGGCATATGCATCTTTAATCCCAGCAGTTCCACACACAGGGACAGCGATCGAGAAGACATACACTTGTGGGAATAAACAGTTGTAGAGATTCCTCAAGATAAAAGGTTTACTCTGAGCCACTTAAGTGACAAACACAAAAATTATTCACTATTTAAACCAGGCGTTCTGGCTAGCTATTAAATTCGGTACTTAGTACAGGAAGTTCTGAATTTATAATTGGATAATGTTCCAAAACTTATTTTTAAGTTATCTGGAACCTGAAACACACATTCCCATAGAAACAATGCTATAAATGGTGGTTCAATTTTGTGCTCACACCCAAAAGTCTGTTAAAGCCACCACGCTCCCTGCATTAGTCTTAACAATGCTATGTCATCAGCACTCACTGATGTAAGGAGCAGTATGGTACAGTAATGCCCACTATACGCAGCCTGAGAGGACAGGGACGAGGCTTAAAGGCTTTAGTGTTCTTGTGCTCATGTTCAAGTGCTACATGGCTGGCACTTCGCTTGTTTGTTAAGTGAAAGGAAAAAGAAAAAAAAGTCCTAGAAACAGGCACTACTAGATATGGGTACCAGTTCTACCCGCTCAGTAACTCCCAGCAACCTTCCCACCCCTTGAATCCTACTTCTCAACCAGTCACATTCAGCCAAGGACTCTTGCATTGACTAGCAACAACGGTGTTTTTGGCAATCTAATTTTTAAAAGCTCATCATACTGAACACAACTTATACAATTTCATGAAAAGTCAAGCTCAGTTTACTACTTTGCAGATCAGAAGGCACACCAGGCTTTAAGGCAGTGATTACCAACCTTCCTAATGCCGCGCCCCTCTAATACAGTTTCTCATGCTGGGGTGATGCCCAGCCACAAAGTTATTTCTGTTGTTTTGAGTCACAACATAAACATCTGATTTGCACGATATGTGACCTCTGTGAAAGAGTCATTCAGCCCCCCCAAAGGGGTCCTAACCTGCAGGTTGAGAAACACTGCTCTATAAGGTTAAGCTACATGCTCAGTTTTAGCTCGTTCTGGTGGCTGTAAGGGTCAGACCCAGGTCTCCAGCACCAACAGTGCCTGGACTGCACCGCCTCACCTCCCTCACCAATAGGCCTCACCTGTTTGCACCTATTCAAAACGAGACTGCTGCTCTTTGGCCTGTCTGTTTCTGTTCTTCCCCTCGTCAAGCCAACAGTTGTCACTTCTAAAAGGCACGCTGATCTGCTGTCCACCATTTTAATCTCCTATAGGCCGTGAAACAAGTACATAATTTACTTCTTTGAGGTCCTTTGTTTTGTACTATGTAGAAGGTAACCAAATTATCTTTTGGCTTCATGGCAGGTCAGCGGATAATAAATGTTACCAAGTAACAGGAACGAGCCATTTCTGTAGTTCAACTGGACTCCACATGGAGTCCATCCACACAGAAGGCAGAGGGAAGAGAATGGAGTGCTGGCCTCTGCTTTCTCTCTGGTATAAGAGGAAAGGTATTTTACACATCCATTTTTAACCCTCTAAACTAGAGGCTGTACAGCCATGTTCTGAACACCAGAGGGCGGTGTGTGCACCTGTGACCTTTAAAAGCAGCTACACCAAGTTGGTTCCCAGCACATGGCATCTGTATTGCTGGAGTTTATTTTGTAGTATTTTTTTTTTAAAGATTTATTTATTATATTTAAGTACACTGTAGCTGTCTTCTGATACACCAGAAGAGGGCATTGGATCTCTTTACAGATGGTTGTGAGCCACCATGTGGTTGCTGGGAATTGAACTCATGACCTCTGGAAGAGCAGTCGGGTGCTCTTAACCGCTGAGCCATCCCTCCACCCTATTTTGTAGTATTTTTACTTATTCCAAAGTATTGGCTCTGTGAGCTCACACTGTCTGCTACAACTGTTAACAACTTGAAGGCAGGCCGTTTTAGAACTTAAGTGTTCAGTAAAATCTGCTGTGTGGCCTGCCAGGGAGCTCCCCCCGTGATTATTTGCTTCCTCTGCTCGCAGAGCCTGTAAGCTGAATGAAGTATCCGTTTCCAGCTCTGCAGCACCAGGGCTTCCTGTCAGTTCTAACCAAGGCTGAGAAAACTTCTTTTCTTTTTGGAGAAAGGGTCTCTCCCTATATTAGGCTGGCCTCTAGAGGTCAGCCTGCCTCTGCCTTGAGTGCTGGAAGCTATCACAGCTATTCAAACTCCAAAATTTTATCTAATTAAAATAAATGAAATAAAACCAATTAAAAGTACCAGTAAAAAAGATCCATTCTAAACACAATTCCATCCCTAAGCCTTACATCTCTTAAGACTTCCCCCATCCCCAAACACGGGAAAAGTGGAAGTCTTCCTTACTTCATAAACACCATTCCTTTGCTTAGAGCCATCTTTGGGGACCCTTTCCTGACTTAGCATGAGGCAGGCACCTCTTTACGGTGGGAGCCGCAGGGAGACAGGAGATGGGCCATCTAAACTGGAGGCTGTATGTACCTCAAGACGAAGGTGTTGTGTCAGGCATCATTACAACCCTGGATTCTAGTAGTTGCTTGGCATTTAAATGATAACGAGTTTTTCCAGGAACAAATGCTGAACTGGGCAAGTCTTGTTTTGCTCATCAGTTCTTACTTATGGCCGTCACTGAAACACTGTTGTCGATTTATAGGGCCTCTTTCACACATCAGTGCACTGAGACAGGCCTTTAATTATCTATGTTTTTTGTGAATGAAGAAAACACGTGCAGTAGTTAACTACCCATCTTGTAAACAGAAGCTGGGGCTGAAACCCTAACTCTTGATTCAAGATGCACAGTTTCAGTTTCTGTAATCCAGACAACACTTTCTGGGTATGATTATTAAGTGAAGTGCCCCTCTGGAACATTCTAAGCCTCCCACAGTCACATTTTCCATCGCTGTAAAAGCTCCTATCATTCTTGCTGTCTTATCTAATAGGCAAGCAGAACGCACCCCTCTCCCCACCTCCTTTTCCATCTGCTGACCACCATGGCCACCCCCACTGCTGTCAATTTCAAGTGGGAAGGAGTTAGCTTTTAAAAAGACAACATGCACCTCACAGAACAAACTAATAGAAAATATAATTAGCAATTTATTATTTTTTATTTTTTATTTTATTTATTTATTTATTTATTTATTTATTTATTTATTTTTTTTGGTGACAGGGTCTCACTATGTAGCTGGCTGGAACTATGTATACTAAGCTGGCCTTGAACCCACAGAAATCTACTTGCCTCTACCTTCCAAATGCTGGGATTAAAGTCATGCACCCTACACACTGCTATTCTTTATGTTTTAATACTCATTATTTTGTAGTGCTGGGGACTGAACCTAGGGCCTCAGGTGTGATAGGCAAGCACTCTTATACTAGGTTATACACCTCCATGCCTTCAGATGTGATTCTGAAAACAATGTATATTCACATAGTAGTGTTTTTACCACCCCACTCCCCCCCCCAAAAAAGCAGTTGGTGACAGATGGATCTCTGTGAGTTCCAGGACAGCCAATGCTACAGAGACCCCCTTCTCAAAAAAGCAGCATGTCCTCAACACCTTCCAGGAATTACTGTGATTAAATCTGAGCCTGCTATTTTGGAGCTTTACTAGGAAATCAACCCCACAGCTCATCCTTCTTGAACACACCGGCCTAAGTAGCTTTGTAATGACTATGCAGGACAAAATATCAGTATACTTAGAAATTACCTTAAATATGTAAGATGTCTAATGTGGGTAGAATTCAGGCTAGTCTTTGCACACACCCCCTCCCATTCCTTCCCATAACTTAAAACAACAGTAATTAATGCCCACCGTTACTCTAATTTCCTTTCTATCACGATTTTCTTGGATGCTGACCATGAGGAACCCACACCATCACAAAAGGCACAGGGATATCTTGGCGGTGGTCTTTGTGGCAAGTGTCCCTACTCATTCCCAATGATAAGCTAAGAAGCTCTCTCCACTCGAAGGGTTTGTTTTAACGAGTGTAGTCTGCACAAATCAATCAGATAACAGATTGCAACATTTGCTAAGGGTGAGAAGAAGCCCACCAAGGAGAATGAACGAGGACTAACCTAAAACAGCAGCCCTATTAAACATGAAAACTTTCACACGTCACTAGGTTATAGAATTTGACATCAGCTCAATGCAACCCCCCACCCGCCTCAACCTGGGAATTCTCAACAATCTGAGGTAGGAGCAGAAAGCACCAGCCTGTGAACAGGAACAGGCTGGGGTGAGGCACACACAGCAAGACGCTCTGATGCTGCCTTCATGTTTTTAAACAAGGGATTGATTGTTCACAGTGATTATCTCTGGGGAGTGGGAGTCAGAGCGACTTTCAGTTTTGTATTTTATGTACTTTAGTATAGTTGGAACTTTTATAAAGGGCATCTGCTTTTATCATTGAAAAGGTATTCCACTTTGAGAAAAAATAGGCATAAATAACTTAATTAGGCTAACATAAAAACATGAATAGCAAAGCATTTTCATTATTTTATAACACAAGAAACTATGAAAAATATTACAGAGACCTAAGTGAACGTCAAGCAGATGTTTTACACATTTAACCCTCCTCCGAGACATCAGACTGCAGCCTCTATTTTTTTCTGTATTCTAACACAAAGGTTTTTTTTTCCCCTCTTTTCTCTAGACAGTCTGTGTCCTGTATAGAGAAAAATAGGCCTTTAAAAAAAAAAAAAAAGCAGCAACATTTTCTCCTGAATGGTGTTGCAAGGGACACTGGGCACTTTGAAAAGGCCCTAACTGTACCAGAAACTGACAAAAGTGGGGGAATGTGGAGGAATGAGGAAGCAGAAGGTACAAACAGTTGGCAGCTATCATGAAATAAAAACACAAGGTCATGAGCAGGCGTAGCAGCACGAGTCTTTGATGCTAGCACTGTGGGTGCAGAGGCAGGCCTATCTCTTAGAGTCTGAGGTCATCCAGGGCTGCACAGTGAGACCCTGCTTCACAAAGACAAAAAACCCATGTCAGAATCCTGTATGGCGGTGCAGACCTGTTATCCCACCACTAGGTGAGAGGTCGAAGCCAGAGGACGGAAAGCTATGGCTGGCCATGGACCAAACAGTGAGAACCTAGCTTTAAAAAACAAAACAAAACAAAACATAAAACAGCAGTTTCAGTGGTCCACACTTTCAATCCTGACACCCAGGAGGCAGAGGCAGGTGGATTTCTTCAGCCTTTGAGGTCAGCCTGGTCTTGAGTGAGTTCCAGGACAGCCAGGGATACACTGAGAAACACTTGTCTCAAAACACCAAAAACCAACATAACAAGGTGAGGAAGCTGTGCTCATGCCCTGGTCAAAAGTGGCTTCTCTTTCCTCACAAGGATGCAGCCACAGTGGTGAAACCAGCAGGCATAACGTTAGGAACTGGAAGAACACAGCCAGCTGGAAGGACTGCTCAACCAGGGTTTACTCCGAATCATGAAAATGAGGCTTTGGGGTTTTTCATGTTAATTTCTGATTATGTGTAGTGGGGGGGGAGGGGTGCGCACATGAATACAGATGTCCTAGAGTCCAGAAGAAGAGTGTGGAGTTCCCTGGAAATGAAGTTACAGGTAGTTGTGAGCTGCCTGGTGTGGGGGTGCTGGGAGTCAAACTTAGTCCCTCTGGAAGAAAGGCAAGTGCCCTTAACCATTGAGCCATCTCTCCAGCCCTGAGCTTTGTAAAGGGTCTTGCTCTGTATGCCAGATCCAGGCTGGCCTCAGGCTTCTGATCCAACCTCTTGAAGTGCTGGGATCACAGGCGTGCACAACCACACCCTGTAAAACTCTGCTGTCCGAGAAGAAATCCTGGCGTTAAAATGAGTGCAAGTGGCTATAACACAACATTACACTACAAAACTCTAAGTATTAACCTTTGGAAAGGCATTTCACTTCGTGTCTACTTTAAGTCTGTCTATTTCTTTAAGAGGAAGAAAGCCCATGTGGCTGCCACTCAATATTACTGAGACTTAGGGAGATAACAACAGCCAGTGATTCAAAAGGGAAGTTTTACAGTTCTGGGCAAATGACCAGCCATCCATCACTGGGACTTCAGTCTCTTGTACCTTCATTCTCCCCATTTAAAGTGACAAAATTCCAGAAAATCTAGTTTATACCTTTTAAAAAACCGTGGTTGCTTTAAAGTTCTCATAAGAACTACATCGTTCTCACCAATTGACTTGGTGGTGCCTCAAACTTTGGCTCAAGAAATTAATTCTAAGTGGTCTTGGAAAGTCTCAGAACATGCCTATCACCCCAGAATTTAGGATTTCCTGAGGCAGGAGAATTCTATCCAAACGATCTTGGGCTATCTAGTCAGACCTTGTCTCAAAAAAGGGGAAAAAAAATGCTTGGAACGCTTCGTGGATTCCAGTGTCAAAGGGGAAAATGTTGCCGCAGCGATAGATACTGTACGGAAATACATTCTAACCAGTGGAGAATCTACGTGTACCGTCACAGCGACACTCGATTTAGGAACATGATCGAACACAAATACAAATACCCTATACCCCAGAAAACTACGACTTTCATTAACCTGTTCCAGACACGTCCGAGTTGGAAAATGTCTTGTCAACCTCTCGGATCACGTGGACGGGTGGCTAAGGTGGAAAGGGAGCCTGGGAGCGGCGGCTGAGCTCAAATCCACGCCTGCACGCTTCAGCAGCAAGCTCCAGATCGCCACCCAACTAGCTCATCGTCTCCACTAGAACTTCTACTTGTAAGCGCCCACCACTGGAGGCAAAAAGCACTTTCTTCTCGGGACTCCGGGGAGGGGGGGATCTCGTACACAGAAAAACCCCCAAACCCCTGAGACCTACCACTTTGGACCCGAACAAAAAGCGTGTGTGCTGAGGAGCGGGGGTGGGAAAGAGCGAAGCAGGAATCCGCGCGGCCCAGCCGCCTCCTCCCTCGGAGCGCGCCCAAGTCTGCGGCCTCCGGCTCCGGGACGCTCCCCTCCCACCGGCCGCCCAGCCGCAGCTGGAAGTTAGTGAAGCGCGCTCTGGGCCCGTCAATCAAGCGCGGCCTCCCGCCTCCACCTCCCCTCCCCCCCCCCCACCACAAAATAAAATAAAGGGAAAAGAAGTAATTTGGGAAGTCGTCTGGAGAGGGGATTCGTCCCGGACCCGGGGAGGCCGCGCGCACCGGACTGACGGCCGGCACCGAGCAAAGCGGCTCGGCAGTCCCCCGCCACCGGCTCCTCGCCGCGCGCTCTCCACGCTCCGGCTCCCCGCACCGGTCGGCGCCGCCTCGGCCACGCACTCCGCCAGGCCCGTGGCCCAGCTCTGGCCAAAGTTGCGCAAATAGCCCCGACGACTGGCAGATACTCACCGGGCGCGGTGGGACGCGCGGCTGCGGAGGTTTTATGGAGTTTAGGGCAGCGGGGCCGCGGGGAAGGCGGGCGGAGGCGAGGGGCCGCGGGCTGCAGTTGACGGCGCGCGGCGCTCCGCTGGGCTGCGCCGAGACACTCCGGCTCTGCCAGGGACTGCGCTGCAACAAAGGACTTCCGCTGCCGCACAGCCGCGCCTGCCGCACCGCACTGAGCCGGCCCCGCTTACGCGGCGACTCCGGGTCTGCCCACCAGTTCGCGGCGGCGTCCGCCAGCCTTCCCCTCCCTCTCGCCCGCCCACCCACTCCGCCGCTGGCGGCTAGGGGCACCCGCGGTCGCCTGTTGGTTGCAACAAGTTTCTGCGTCGGGCCGGGGAGGCTGGCACTGCCCGCAGCGCGGGCGCCCGGGCGGCGGCTTGAACAGCACTCTCGCCCCTCTCCCCTGGGTCGGCTTGGCCCTCCGCCTGTTTGCACAGCTGGACGCCAGTGGGATTCCCCCCGGGGCTGGATGCTGATCGCCCTCTACCCAGATGTCAGACCCCTGCCCCGCAGGTCCCCGCAGTTGGACCCGCCCCCGCGCTCCACCCTGGACGATTTGGGGGGGCTGACACCTTCGTCCCGTCCAGCCTAAAGCGTGTCCGCTCAGGGTCGCCCGTTCCCAGTGCCCCCCGACTCCTCCTCGCGCGGGCCCGCCGGCCTCGGGCCTGAGTCACTTCCCCCGCCATGCCCCGCCCGGCCCGCCTCCCTCCCTGGCTCCCGCCGCATGTGGCCGCCTGCCCCGCGCCCTCGTCCCCCTCCCGCGCCATACGCTGGTGCATCCTTGCCCGTCCCCACCCAGGGCCGAGGGGGCACCCGTGCTTTTGCACTCGTCGGGGAAAGTCCCCGGGTCACGCTGAGACGTATGGGGAGCCTGTGACGCTCAAACTTGTCCCCACACTTCCGCCTCCAGTCACGACTGGGGACCGTGGCAGAGGCGCCCCAAGCGCGGGCCGACCCCCGCCTTGGCCACTCCGGCCGGCGCGCACGCACGCACGCAGGCACGCACACCAGCTGGGGTGCCGCTTGCTTCCCAGCAGCCCGGTCACGTGGGCCGGGCGCGGGAAGCCGCGCGAGAGCAGCCCGCCGGGTGCGTGAGCGGGCGCAGCCGCGTGTTGTGCGCCGCGCGGGAGCCCGCCCCTCCCGCACAGAGAAGCCCGCCCGCCGCCGCGGCGGAGTCTGGGTAAGCAACGCGGCCCTGCCCCTGTGGGCTGCTCCGGGCTCAGTCCCTCCCGCCGCGAGCCGCCGGGGCGGCGGCTGCAGCTGCACCCGTCGCGGGACAGATGCAAGTAGCTGGGGAGAGGGGTGTTTTTGGTCCGTTGGAGATGTCAGTCAGGGCCCAGGAGGAAATTAGCAACGGCGAGCGAGTGCTAGGCGCGCGGAGCCGCCCTTGGCCGTGGGCCGCCGGGGCCTAAGGCGGGCGGGATGGCGCGCGCGGGAACCGCACAACCTTGGAGCCCATCCCGCTGCGGGCCGGGCCCTGACCGGGCGCAGAAGCTTCAGTCCGTCTGTGTCAGCTAGGTCCCAGCCGGCCGCGCCAGGCCTACAGGCTCTAGCTAGTGGGCGGGTATCCAGTTCTGGCTGCGCAGCCCTCACTATCCCCTCCCCCATCCAGTTTGTGAGTACCTAGCTTCTAGGGCAAGTAGCCCCCTACCCCAATAATTAATTTTTTCTCACGTATTTCCTCTTAGCCAAATGATTTTCTTTTCGAATTTTGCCACCATCTTATCATCATCTCCCCAGCACTCATTTGGAGAAATCAAGCCGTTATCAGTTGCTTGGGCAACGCACAGCGCTGTACCTGGAACCTGATAGCAGCTAGTGTTGTGTGTTTTATAAATTAACTCCCATCTCCCTCTAAGGGATTAAACTTGGCCTTCTTCCTCTAGAGACTTGGGCAAATCCTTTAAAAGCTGCAGAGCTGTTGATTGACAGGATCAGATAAGTACATCTTAGAATCAGGGTGTTCAGAGCTGAAAAAGATCTTAAGTTCTATCGAGTCCATCCCTCGTTTCACAGCCAACACCCGGAGCATAGTGTTGGTCAAGTTTCTGCACCTTCCATGATGAGGCTTCAGGGCTGCAGACACTTTTTGCCATCGAACTGGCCGTTGTGCCAAGACTGCAGTGCCACTTTATCCTGCTTTGGACAGTGTGTACACCAGAAGTGATTACATCAGGTTTACAGGACTTCTCAGGTTGACACTCCAGGCTAGTGTAGAACTAGTGGTGGACCTTACATCAGGCTCCTGCGTGCAGGGACGACAGGTGTATGCCACCTCGCCTGGCCACTAGTTCTTCCTTAACCTAGATATGTTTTAGATAAGGGTACACGGCCACTGCCCGACCGAAGGTGGGACAGATAGACATGAAATAGTTGAGATGGTTGGGATGCAGTTAGGAAGCAGTGAAACATCAAGGGTGGTCGACAGGAAGACCCCCCCCACACACACACACACTAGACTGTCATAAATGTCTTCTTCTAGCTATAGGGTTTGCCAGCTGTTTTAATAGGTGAATTCCCTAAAAAGGTCGTATTGTCTTGTTACAAATATGTTTTAAGCCTGCAGAAGTGAGCCAGAGAGCGATACCTGACTGCGGTGACAGGGTATTTTGCAAAGGAATGCAAGTCTGGATCACTTTCTTCCCAGTCTAGTCGGTGCTCTTTTGCATTATGTCTTGCTCCCCAGGAAGGGGGTAAGAGAATCGCCTGTGGCTCATTTATTGGCGCCTGTGGTTGCCCAGAGAGGCCAAGCAGGACTTTCAGCTGCCCTCTATGCCTTACAGAGTGGAGCTATGTACTTCCACCCTATCTCCTGAGGGGAATGCAAAGGAGCCAGGCTGTCTAGCTGAGGAGGAGGGGCCCAAGTGGCTTGGCAGTAAAATCTGCCATGGCTGTGCTGCTGGGAAGTGTTGCATAATGCCTTCCCTACCACTGACCCAAAGTGATTTATTCCCTGCAAGCCGTTGGTGGTATCTGACCAATTTGTCCATTTTTGAAGTAAGAGCTGGAGAAGAGTTGTAGAGCTGTATTATTATAGAGGTCCCATAGGAAAGCAGTACAGGTGTTCTTATTTTGATGAATTGTAGTTCTGCACCACTTCCTGTTGCGCCCCCCCACCCCCGTTCTGTTTGTTTATTCCACAGAGCATGCGCATCTGAATCCTTTGCCAGACAGCTAAAAAGAAAGGACTGCTCCAGTTGATAGTTACCTGCACCAGCTATGGAGTTAGATCCCTGATCTCCACTTCATACCATCTGTTTAGTTAGGTTCCTCAGTCAAGGCTTTTTCCCTTTAGGCTGTGGAGATGGCTCCTCAGTTGAGAGCACGTACTACGTTTATAGACAGCCCAGGTTTGGTTTCCAGCACCTGTGTGGCTCCTGACAACTTTCTCTAACTCCAGTTTCAGAGGCTCTGTTTCTTTCTGGTTTCCACAGGTTCCTGCATACATATGGTGCGCCCGAACTCGTTCAAGTACACATATATTATGTTTTGCCAGGCATGCTAGTGCACACCTTTTAGATCCCAGCACTTGGGAGACAGAGGCAGGCACATCTCTGTGAGTTCAAGGCTGGCTTGGTCTTCATAGTAAGTTCCAGGACAGCCAGAGCTACACAGTGAGCCCTGCCTTACCATTCCACAAAAAGGTGGAGGAAAAAGACAGTACTCAAAGCCAACATGAAATTTGATTATCAATTTTAATTGTACTTGGTTGTACTCTGGGGATCAAACCTGGCATCTTGTGAATGCTAGATAAGGCCTCTATATATTATATCTCCAACCCTTTGTTAGGTTCCTGTCCTCATTTTATTGAACCCTTTTTCTTTTCTTTAAAAAAATTAATCTTATTTAAGAAAAATGTGTTTATATTATTAAGGTTTTGAAATTTTTATAATTAATTGCTTTTGTAGTTACAGATCAAAACCAATATCTTATTCTGAAACACCAGGCTTTTTAGGCAGAGGATCTTATTCAGGCTAGGTTGATAATGTGTTCATGGAGCTGTAATTTTCTGGCAAAGGAAATGGTAGTTTACTTATACACAGAAGCTTAGTCACTTGCCTGCTGTGCTCTGGGTCTCTTCGAGTTTTGCCCTCTTTCACTTTCCCTGGTCTGTGAGTACCTTCTTTTGCCTTGGTTAGAATACAGTCTTTATAATAAATCAAGAAGAATCTTGTCCTTTTTATTTCTAAGTTGATTTGGCTTTGTGCTTTATCAGACAGATGCATGCATGCACTCATGCACACACTGAGTGGGAAGGCTGCTGCCTGCCCACAGACCAGGGCTCTAGACTGCCCTATTGAAGGTTTCTAGAATGTACCTGCCCTTTCCTGTGTCATCCACATCTCCTTCTCTAACATTCTCTGCGAGTGGGTTCCTGGCAGGTTTTATCTCTGCCTGTATTTTCCAATTTGGCAGTTCCTGTATCATTTTTAGACACTATGGAAATAAATTTAAAGGGGTATAAGAATAAATGCTTCTTTTTTCTAGATACTTTTCACCAAAAAGTTTGGAAATAATGTGACCCTTCCTCGTCTCTAACCACTCTACCAGTGCATTAGTTTAGTTCATTTCTGTTCCTTTTCTTTGAGGAGTGTGTGTCTGTTTATATGTGGATATGAGGTCAAAGGCTGACCTTGGGTGTCTTTCTCACTGAACGTGGAGCTCACTGATTGATCTAACCTGGCTAGCCAGTGAGCTCTGGGGATTTCCCTGTGTGTGCAGGCGCGCGCGTGTGTGTGTGTGTGTGTGTGTGTGTGTGTGTGTGTGTGTGTGTGTGTGTACAGCACCCTTGAGGACAGGAAGAAGGTGTCAGATCCCTGGAGCTGCCATTACAGACACCTATAAGCTTCCTGACATGGTACTGTGGATATTGGGAATGAAGCTCAGGTCCTCTGGAAGAACATCTTAACTGCTGAACCATCTGCCCAGGTCCCACTTAACACATTTTAAATTTTTTGAAAAGAGTTTTTAAGTTTTTATATGTATGAATGTTTCATTTACATGTTCATGTGTACTGCTAGTGCCTATGAAGGTCAAAAAACTGTTAGAGCCCCTGGAACTGGAGTAATGATGGTTGTGACCTACCATGTAGGTACTGGAAATTGAACTTAGGTCTCTACAAGAACAAATGCTCTTAACCACTAAGCCTTGTTTCCAGCCCCAGCACCCCACACACTTTTTTTTTGTTTATAAGAGTACTGGGGATTTGAACTCAGATCCTCATATGTGAGTGGCAGACACTTTACTGACTGAATTATTTCCCCAAGTCTCCTGTTTGTTTTCTTTTTGAGATAGGTTTTTCTAAGCTCAGGTCTCGTGCTTTTATGAGCTGGAATTACAGGTATATAACAGCATGTCTAACTACTTACATTCCTTAAACCACCTAAGTTTTTAGATCAAGTCTTATTTACGATAATCACTGATACTTGTCTATCTAATGTACTCAACACAAGTCTTTGGAATACTTATGAAATAGTAAACATTTCCATACTTGCTGGGAATTATGGTATGTGCTTATGATCCCACTATTCAGGAGCGTCAGCCTGGGCTGCGTAGTAAATTCTAGGCCAGTCTAGGTTATACTGAGATCTTGTCTCACAAATAAAACCAGATGAGTTCATTCATTCCTTAGGTAATCAAACATCCACAGTCATCTAAAAGCGATTACCATTTTACAAATACCAAGTTATACTTGTTGTAGAGAGCGTTTTATCATGTAGCACTGGAGATTTTTAACCTCTGTATTTATAGCCATGAGTAAGTAGCTCAAAAAAGCTTCACATTCCTCTGCCAACTTTCCTATCTTTTACTGATAATTGATTAAGAGTCTGATAAAGATTCTGAGAGAACGAGGAGCTGAGTATTCTAGGCTGTTCTGCTGCTGCTGATCTGAGAATGCAGGTCAACCAAAAGGAGTTATCTAGAAAGTAAATAAAGCTTTTATAGTCTCATAACTATCTATATTAAACCTATTGTTATAAATATTACTTTGAGTGTGATGCTTGGATGGGGAGGACATTATGATAAAAAAATACCGTGTATGCATGTATGAAATTCTCAGAATAAAATAACTAAGAATAATAATTTTATAATAAAGATGTTTTTAAAGTTTTTAAACTCTTTGCCTCTCTAAATAATGAAGGGTAAATTATTTTCTGCAACCTATTTTACATCTTTTTTTTTTCTGCCAAAAATCTTTTCTGTTAATTTTTTTGTTTTGTTTTGTTTTTTTTTTTTTTTTGCTAGGTAGGCCCAGGCCAGCCAGCCTTGAACTTACTCTGTGTAGCCCTGGCTTACATTGAATTTGTAGAAATCCTCCTACTTCAGCTTCACAAGTACTGGGACGACAAGTGTTTAACACTATATCTATCTTTCTAAATTTTTTATTGTTTTTATGTATGTGGGTGTTTTGCCTGCATTTATGTTTTGTCACCATGTGTGTGTCTGAAAACTGAATTGGCAGAAGGGTTAGCAGTGGTTGTTTCTGTTTTTATGGCCCTGGTGGCACAGTGGCTGACTAAAACTGGGGTAACTATTGCTAGAAGAAGAAAAAGGACAGAGCACACAGTATGCAGGTGGAAAGTGAGGGAGATACTCAAGAAGTGGTATGTTGGGGTGATGTGTATATATTCTGAGTCTTGTCACCACTGAACTGGGCATGTTTACAGCAGCCTCCAAGGAATGCACCTAAGGCCAAAAGCCACGGATCTCAGTTGCAGCTCAAGATCAAGGGAGTGTTAAGTTCAGCCAAGTTAATTATAAAAACAAAAACATCACAGTTTGGAGGAATATTACTGAATAAGAGGCTCTTCGTCATCCATAGTTTATTTTATATGTATGGGTGCTTTGCATGTATGTGTGTATACCATGTGCATGCCTGGTGTCCATGAAGTCAGAAGAGGACATCTGATCCTCTGGAACTGGACTCCGAAAAGGCTGTGAGTTGCTGTGTGGGTCCTGGGAACTGAACCGAAGTGTTTTACAAGAGCAGTTAGTTTTTCCATCACTAAGCCATCTCAACAGCCCCAAATCATAGTTTTTAGTATATAAATGACTAGACATGAGAGAAAAAAAAAAAACAGAAGACGAGGAGGCCATCACTCTAATCAGTGAAAGCCGACCCTGGGGTTGGGGATTTGGCTCAGTGGTAGAGGTAGAGCTCTTGCCTAGCAAGCGCAAGGCCCTGGGTTCAGTCCCCAGCTCCGGGAAAAAAGAAAGGAAGGAAGGAAGGAAGAAAGAAAGAAAGAAAGAAAGAAAGCCAACCCTACAGTAACACAGAAGTTAGTAGATCAAAGATGTAAAATAAGGCTGTAAGCAAACAGGAAATCTCAGCCTGGAAAAGGCTTCTAGTAAAAGGAATGACACCAAGGTCTAGGAGGGCACGATGGCCAGGTTGGGGTTCAGCATCTTCCTGAGAAATTCTGGCAAACTTACCTGAAGATGGAGGAAGGGAATCATGTTGGGGAGAAGTAAGGCAAGAGGTAAAATAGTTTTAGACCTGAAAATAAAAAATCTGGGATCTCATAGAGTGGGTTTAACCACTTAGAAAAGGCAGGCATCAGTGATTATGAGGATAGGTAAATGGAAACTAAAGTAGGAAGAAAGTATTGCGCATGAATGTTCCCTACACAGCTTAATTGGCTGCTAGTATTCTAGTCCCCTTTCCCTTTCCGTATGGACTGACTTCACAGTTTGTGAGTTAGCACATGCTCCCTTCTCAGTCCCTCCAGCTAACATCCTGGTTTAATCTGGAGCTTGTCTTCTAGCTCTAAGAGGACTCACCTTCCACCCAGAGCTCTTAGGTCTGCAGCTTCCTCAGGGCTCCACCTTGACCGTACCTCCAATTTTGTTGCCTCTACTCTGAGAGGTCCTCTTGAGTCAGAAAGTTTGCCTCAGCCACTTCCCTGCACTTGGAGGAGGTCACATGCTCCCCTGTTCACCACTGTTCCCTCCTCTCAAGGGTCTGCCTTTTCCTCAGTCCCCAGGTTTTCTTGGTTTGATTTATTGTATCCTTTCTGTTTTTCAAGTTTTCATACTTTTTAAAGTACTATAAAGTGAACCTGGGGGCTCATGCATGCTAGGCAAATCCTCCACCATCATTTAGACCCTTTTTAAAAAATATTTTTATTTTGACCCAAAGTCTTAAGTTTCCCACATCAGCCTTAAGCTTATGTTCTCTCCCAGGCAAGCCTTGAATCTGTGAATACAGGCCCTAGCATCCAGGGTAGCTTACAGCATGTGTGTGCCACCATGCCCAACCCATACTTAGCTTTTTAAAGTTGTTTTTTGTTGTTGATGTTTTTTGTTTTTGTTTTTTTAAATTTGGCTTCACTGTATAGCTCCATGCATATTTAGAAACTTCAATCTTGCCATTTCAGAGGCCTCCTCCCTCTTTGGCTCTGCTCTTTCTAGAGCTGTCTCCACTCATTACCAGACATTTCTACTTCCCTTTCCTGGAGTAGACACTTTGAACTGCCTGTGTAAGAAACCTCCTCCTCTAAGCCAGTTCCTGTGGCTAGCTCCGGTGTTTTACCTTAATCTCAACACCAAGAACATGGCAGTTACTGTGAAAATGTGCACTGAAGAAATAAATGACATCTTCTAGTAACCCACTCACCTTTAGCCTGTAGCCTGTGGTTGACTGCATCCTGCCTGCTGCCTGCCTGCCGCCACGTCGCCTCAGTTCTGTGTGGCTCTCGTGGCATTAGTTGGCTCCTTGACTGACAGACCTAGATGGTACTGTCTAGTACTTACTGAACACTTACTACATGTTCTTCTGTCAAATATATATACCCCCCAACGCCCTCATTAACAAAGTCTCACTAGAGTTCAGGCTGGCCTTAAATTCCAGACTCTCCCGCCTAGCCTCCATAGCTCATCAGTGCTATGGAAGCCTGGGGAACTGAATGTCCTGTCAGGAGCACAGACCTAGTTAGTGGCTGAGCTGAAACAAAATCTTTAAGTAGTTGGGTCTCAGAGTCCAAGATTACAGTACTATGCTCTTCTCCCTGCCACAGAGTAACTGTCGGGTTCCTACACAAGCATCTTACACAGCTCATTGCAGACGGCAGGACGGTTTAGGGGGTGGGGGCGGTGGGGGATAGGGAAGAGGGGGTATGGGGGGGAAGTACCTTCAGGCACAACTGGGATACACTTATACTTAGCATCCTCAGTGAGCTGAGCCTGTCATTTCCTTCTGTTTGCTCCTTTTCTCCTCCCCCCTTTATACTGAATTGGATTCTGATATCAAAATATTCACACCCCTCCCAGTAATGTTACTCAGTTTTATCCGTCAGTCTGAGCCAGTTTGACTGTCTTATTTTCCTTGCCTTCTCCGTGCTCATCTCCAGCTGTTCTGGTGACACTTTACACTTTTAATTTGTAATGTGATTATTGTCTTGTGTTTTATCTCCTTGCTAAGACTGTATTCTTGACTTGAGCATTTATGCTTTTTTTTTTTTTTTTTTTTGGCCTGTAACTTAGTGCAACGCATGCTTTTGATGTGTGTGTTTCAGTATCTGCTGAGGAAATGAAAATTTTAACTGTCACTCGGCCCATTAACCACAAGATCTCCGTATTGTAGCTTTGTGAATACTATTTCTCATTTCTGTATGGCTCGATAGCTGGTTATGCCAGTGAGTATATATAAGCTATTTTTGAAAACCTGGTGAAAATACCTATGATCCAAGAGTTTGGTGGGGGTTTTTTGTGAAGCATTTTTTAAAACAACTGATTTAGAGTATTTTACTTTGAGTCACTTTATTGATTTTAAAGTGTTTTTGTACGCTGAAACTTCAAATATAGATCTTTTAAACATCTTGTCATCGGTGGTGTTTTAGAAGCAAGTGTGGTGATGTAAGGAGTAACCTTTGGTCAGATAACCTCTTGGAATAAGACCCGCAGTGTGCAGCTTTGTTGTTTCAGAGGACAGGCTTGAGTTTCTGTAGATTCTGTTCAGTTATTTCAGTGATGCCCAAAGGGTTTTGTTTTTGTTTTTTGATATGAGGAAGGGCCAGCAAGATGGCGTAGCATATAAAGGCACTTGCTCAAATCTGATGGCTTAAGCTTGAGCCCTGGAACTTTTAGAGTAGAGAGAGAACCAACTCCCACAACATTGTACTCTGACCTTCACATGCACACCGTGGTATGCATGGCACACGCAGGAATAAGTGTGTTTACTGACAAGCTTGACAACCTGTGCTTGAACCCCTGGACCTACATGGTAGAATTATAGAACTGCGACACATCTTCTTCAGCTGTCATTGTCCCTCATGTGTGACACAGAGTACTTCCACACACACAACACACACACACACACACACACACACACACACACACACACACACACACACACTGTTAAAAATTCTTGTAGTTTATTTATGTTTGCATATGTATGTGTATATGAGTGGGTACATGGAGGCCAGAAGCTGTAGGTAAAGGCATTTTGCAAGAAACCTGGTTTGCTATATCATTGTTGGGATCTGAAACCTGATCCAATGACAAGGAGATTTTTAAAAGGCCTGTATTTGAAGTTTCAGCATACAAAAACACTTTAGAATTCCTGTTCAATTCCTATCAACACAGAGTGGTTCCCAAACCACCTGTAGCTTTGCCTCCCAGGGATCCAACACTTCCAGGAACATCACACTCTTGGTCAATGTCCACACACAGACACTTAGACACATAATTCAAAATAAGTAAAACCTTTCTTAAAATAATGTCCTGAGGATAGAGTTACAAGAATCAACTTATGGAATTCTTAAAGTTAGTTAATTATGAAGAATAAAACTTGTAAACAATACTGACCTTTGGTCAGGGATAAAGTCCTACACAGAATGTGATGATGTGTAAGAAAGTCAAAAACACTAAATTCAAGATGGTGGTTATATTTGAGGCAAGGTAGGAGGAGGGTGAAGTAAGGGACATGCCAACGGATTTCTTCCGTGTGTGATGATTATTTACTGTGTTGACGGTGAGTGTGTAGGCTTATTTTTTATTTTTATTTTATTTATTTTTAAGATTTATTTATTTTATGTGAGTACACTGTCACTGTCTTCAGACACACCAGAAGAGGGCATCGAATCCCATTACAGATGGTTGTGAGCCACCACGTGGTTGCTGGGAATTGAACTCAGGACCTCTGGAAGAGCAGACAGTGCTCTTAACCACTGAGCTGTGTCTCCAGCCCTTATTTTTTTATTTTTATTGTTATCTGAACTGTTTATAATTTTGAGTTGAGATAGTATAGTCCCCCACCAGCCATTTACCTCTACTCCTTAGTTTCTTTCCCAGAGTTATTGAGGAGTGAATCAGAACCTTTCCAGTGACATACACACAGACAGGAAGTTAGTTATGGAAAATGTTTTCTCCCATGCTTAAAAGTAAAATAACAGCTCAGCTCCTTTCACATAGTTTTCTTTATGTATATTCTGCCTCTTACTGTGTCGCAGCAGTATATTGCAGTTTTTAATAAAGCAGGTTCTTTTGTCAATAATAATGTTATCATTGTTATATTTAGACTTTCTTTGCATATATAGTTGTTGTATATCATCTATTTAACCAGCAGGACATCCAGGTCTCTCCAGAACTCCTCCTTGTTAATGTTCCTTAACCTTCCTGTGCAGTTGTTGTCAGTAGCTCTCTCTCAGGGCTGCTCTAACCTGTGGGTCATGTTTCCTTTTAGGGACTGTGGGGAATTTGGCCTTTGGAGCTTTCTGCCCCTTACTAGCAGTGTGATCTTGGGTGTCCGTCATTCAGTCCTGACTTGTAAAGGGAACCTAATATTCCTTTGCTTGGGAAGTTCTGTTAAGAATAGAATGGGTTAAAGTGCCTAACACACAGGAAGCACTGTAATGGGTTATCTATCTTTATTATATCATCATGAGTTGCTCACCTGTCTGCTACCCATGCTATTGCTAATCTCTTGATGGTTACCCCAGCCTCAATCATTGACCTCAGACCTTGGTCTCTGGCTCTAGAAGAAGCCTCATTCTCACTTTCAGAATCTGCTCTTTCAAAGCTTGTTCTCCCAGTTCCCTAGTGTGTTAGGGTTTCATTGCTGTGAGGGGACACCATGGTCATGGCAACTCTTGTAAAGGACATTTAATTGGTGCTGGCTTACAGTTTCGTTCAGTCCGTTATCGTAGCAGGAAGCATGGCAGCCTGCAGACTGACATTGGTTCTTTAGAAGGTGCTGAGAGTTCTACATGTTGATCCAAAAGCAGCCAGGAGGATTTCACACAGGGCGGAGCTTGAGCATAGGAGACCTCAAAGCCCACCTACACAGTGATGCACTTCCTCTAACAAGTCCACACCTATGACCAAGCATTGAAATGCATGAATCTACGGGGAGCCAAACATATTCTAACTACCACACTTAGTGACACCCATTGAATTGCAGCTGCCTTCCTCCCCAAAGCACCAGGCTCTTTGCACAGCTAGGGCAAAGGTGGTAGTGAAGAATAGCCCCCACCTGCCTGAAACTGACTTTCCTGTGTCTTTTTTTTTTTTTTCTTTTCTTTTGTTCAGAGCTGGGGACCGAACCCAGGGCCTTGCGCTTGCTAGGCAAGCGCTCTACCACTGAGCTAAATCCTCAACCCCTTTTCCTGTGTCTTTGTTGCTTACAGTTACAGTTACACAGTCTGTTGTGGCCAGGACTTACTTGCATATCCTCATGCAGGATTTTCCCCTTGAGGCCCATTTACCAGGTCTTCCTTTTCTTACCACAGAGAATCTGCATCCTGGTGTGTATGAAATCAGGTTGTAGGTTCTTTCTAATGAGCTCCCAGACCCTTATAAATAAGGGTATAGCTTGACATCTGTGACGGCTAAGTCCCACAAACATTTCATGACAGTCAGGAGGCCAGTGTCTCCGGAATGCCAGAGGATCTCAGAAGAAAATGGACAGTTCTAGTCCAGGTAGGATGCCCATCAGGCTGGAGAGATAGATGACTGAGGCTCACAACCAGATAGGGTGCCCTGTTATTCCCACTTATAGGTAACGTTACAACCCTGTTTTCACTAAGTTATCTCAAGTAACTCCGAGTCACAGCATTAGAAACGTGATCTAAAGGTGGGGTAGAGCTCAGTAGTAGTGTTTCTGGGTAGACAAAGCCCCAGGTGCTTTAAACCAAAGGAGAGTAGGAGTGGGGCTCGCCTAGCATGGGCAAGGCCCTGGGTTTGATAAGGTACACATACAGGAAATTGAAACATGGTCACGTGGAAAAGCACGAGCATTTCTCTCCCTTATACAAATCACCTTCTACCTTGCTTAAAAAGACTGTCTTACTGTCCAGTAGAGTTTATCTCAGTGTCATAATTAAGGGATTTAATGTTAGATAGCGAAGTCAACTGTGTTGAATATTTTCATTTAAAATGAGGCCTTAATGCTCTAGGTTTGTGGGAAATGTAACCAGGTTTGTGTATAAATATATGTGTGTGTGTGTGTGTGTGTGTGTGTGTGTGTGTGTATGTATATACATACATATGTGTGTGCATATGTATATATGTCTGTATGTATATAAAAATCTATATATTCCAAACATATATTTATGTTGGTTTTTCTCAGAGCCACAATGGATACTGCTAGCCATAGCCTTGTGCTTCTGCAGCAGCTGAACATGCAGCGAGAATTTGGTTTTCTGTGTGACTGCACAGTTGCTATTGGAGACGTTTACTTCAAAGCCCACCGAGCAGTACTTGCTGCTTTTTCTAACTATTTCAAGATGATTTTTATTCACCAAACAAGGTAAGAAGCAGCTTTTGTAAATGAGAAGAATTTTTTAATATTGTGATATATATGCCTTATAATATCATTCAAGGCAGTGGTTTTTCAACCTTTCTAATGCTGAGACCTTTAATACAGTCCCTCGTGTTGTGGTAACCCCCAACCTTAAAATTATTTTGTTGCCATTTCATAGCCGTAACTTTGCTAACTGTTAAGAATCATAATGTAAATAACTGATATGTAGGATATCTGATAGTTGACCCATGAAAGGATTATTTGATCCCAGACGGGTTTCAACCCACAGGTTGAAAATCATTGGTTTAAGGGCTTATTATTGGGTTATCCTAATAGAAATTTTTATTTTATTTATTATATGTAAGTACATTGTAGCTGTCTTCCGACACACCAGAGGGCATCAGATCCCATTACAGATGGTTGTGAGCCACCATGTGGTTGCTGGGAATTGAACTCAGGACCTCTGGAAGAGCAGTCAGTGCTCTTAACCACTGAGCCATCTCTCCAGCCCCCACAAATTTTTAATTATAATAACACACACATGCACACATATACACATATATATTTCAGTATTAAGCTCAGTACATGGTATCTGTGGTAGAACATACTTAATGAAAACATGTATAACTCAACTTGATTAAAGGCTTAGCCCAGTCCAGTGTGGGGCTGCATTCCTTTCATCTTACCTCAGGTGGCAGAGGGAAGGGGATCTCTGAGTTTGAGGACAACTTGTCTACATGGTGAGTTCTAGGCCAATCAAGGCTACCTAATGAGATCAAACCCTCTACCAACAAAAAAGTCTTAACTAATACCCAAGCATCAAATCCTATCACGTAAATTGCACTGTTATCCTGGTGTTAGGGAAAAGGCAACTGAGACTGAGCTGTTAAATGGCCCATGCAGGGTTAAATAACTGATCAGCTGGGCTCAAGTATAACTAACTCTGAAGCTAAACTGTGTACTTAAGCACGAGGCTGTTGATTTCTGTGTAGCATCCTTTCAGTGTCACATTGTACCGTCACATACTGAACATCACCAGTAACAGAGTATTTGTTTCACATTGTTTTGGTTTTGTGTTTTTTTAATTCTTTTTGCATTTTTTGAATTTAGATAATATGGGAATTCAAATTCTGAGCTCTGGGAAAAGATTAATTTAGTCTAGTCTAGGCTTAGACAATTCTAGAATGTTGCTTGCTTATTTATTTATTATTTTTTATAAATTTTGAGATAGAGTCTCACTAAGTTGTCCAAACTGCCCTTGAACTTACTCTGTAGCCCAGGAGGACCTTGAACTTGTGATCTTCCTGCCTCAGCTTTCAGTAGCTAGAACCATAGGCCCAAGCCACCAGGCTTGGTTCCCTGTGTACTGGGTGGGTTGTTGTTTTGTTTGTTTTTAAAGGACCTTACATGAAACTGAGGAGTCAAATCCCAATTATATATTTATTTAACTGTTCAAACATTTAAATATTTCCTAAGTACATATATATTAGAGGTTGAGCTACAGTACAGTCATAAGTAACTTATACTCTGCCTTCGAGAAATCTATAGCCTGATAGAGAGTCAGATGTAAACAAATAGTTGAGCTGTCTGGTGGTAGTCACTCCTGGTGCTGTGACAAAATGCCTAAGAAAACAAGGATTTGTTGTGCTTACAGTCACAAGCTTTAGCCCACTTGCAGCTGGCCTGCTCTCCATTACTTTTAAGACTGGGAAGACAAAGATAGCATGAGAGAAAGGGTAACAGAAAAGCTACCCACTTCAAGCTAGGCAGGAGAAAGCAGGAACAGTGCAGTGACCAGGGACTGGATAACAGCCCTGGCAGGTGTACTCTTGGTGACTCTTCTTCCACCTTGGCCCCATTTCCTAGTGTTTCCCACCTCCAAGTAATTCAGTCACATGACATGTGACTTCTTGAGTGGTGAGCACACTGGTGAAACCAGAGACCTTGTGATCTAGTCACTTCCCCAAAGCCCGTCAGATGGCCACCATGGTTGTGAGATTGTACACCTGAGCCTCCAGGGAACATTTCACCTTCAAACCCTAACACTCAGCTCTCTTGTCTGTTAAATGCTACAGTATATACTCTCCTTTTGGGTACTAAAAGATTAAGTGGATTAATGCCATTAAAATGTTTAGAACAGGGGTTGGGGATTTGGCTCAGTGGTAGAGCGCTTGACTAGGAAGCGCAAGGTCCTGGGTTCGGTCCCCAGCCCCGGAAAAAAAAAAAAAAGAAAAAAAAAATGTTTAGAACAGAGCTTTGCTCTTGGTAATGTGGTGTCAGACATCAAGGTGTACTCAGAGTAGAAGAGTTCTAGCAGGCCCATTTTGAGAAGTGTGAAACAGACTTTACAAATCTGAAAAGTGAAGAGTCTTTCAGAGGTTGCAGACAAATATTAGGAAGAGTGTTGCAGTTGGAGGGGAAATAGCATGGGTCATGGTTTGGTCTGTAGCTTTTATGTATCTCTGTTAAACTCAGTACATGGTATCCATGGCAGAGCATAGTCATAAAAACAAGCATAACTAAGGTTGATTAAAGGCTTAGCCCAGCCAGATGTGGTGGCTAATGTAATCCTAGCATTTTAGGTACAGAGACAGGAGAATCACTGTGAGTTTGGGGTCAGCCTGTACTATACTGCAAGTGCCAGGCCTGGACTACATACTAAAACCCTGTCTAAAAAAAGAAAGAAACAAGCTGTCTCAGTTAGGGTTCTACTGCTGTGAACTGACACCATGACCAAGGACAACATTTAATCAGGGCTGGCTTACGGATTCAGAGGTTCAGTCCATTATCATCAAGGTGGGAGCATGGCAGCATCTAGGCAGATACAGTACAGGAGGAGCTGAGAGTTCTACATCTTCATCTGAAGGCTGCTAGCAGAAGACTGACTTCCAAGCAGCTAAAGTGATGGTCTCAAAGCCCACACCCACAGTGACACAGCTACTCCAACAAGGCCACACCTACTTTAACAAGGCTACACCTCCTAACGGTGCCACTCCCTTGGCCAAGCATATACAAACCACCACACAAGCAAAGGTAATATAAAATGCAGATATGACCTATTCTGACAACGGAGTAGATAAGATGGCTAGAAAGTGTGGCATGGTACAAAGATGGGGTTGGGGTGAATCCTGCTAGAGGAGTTTTGTCTCTAATGTGACACTGTAGATTACACTCACAACATTACAAATGCCATCTCCCCTCAGTCTGCTCTGAGCTGTGAGCTGGTTAGCTTCTAAAGCACCTGTGCTATCTAAACACAGGCATTATGAAGGTGAGGCCTGCCTTGGGCTGTGTTTGTATAGATCAAACACCTTCACGTAACAGAATTTTGAATTTACACCCCCAGAATGCATGTCACTGACAATGTAGGTAAATAGACAGTGCAGATCAAAGAGTGAAACCTGCGAGGGGAAGCAGAGATGTCAGGATTAAGGACCCGAGAGACCAGGGGGGAGGGGGATGTTTGCCCGGATACCGGGAAAGGGAATAACACTCGAAATGTATATAAGAAATACTCAAGTTAATAATAAAAAAAAAAAAAAAAAAAGGACCCGAGAGACCAGATTGTCAATATGCCAGCTCCCAGAATAAACTGCTTCAGGGAAACTGAGTTCACTGATGCTGTCTACTGCTGCTTCAGGTGCATCAGCTGCTTTTGGCATTCTACTTTAATTTCACAGAGGTCTGCTATGTTATGCTATGTACCATATTGAGTTTGAAATTACTCGAATGCTTTTCAGAAGTATACTTGTATTCATTGGTAATTTAAAGATTTAGAAGCCAAAACATAGCATCATTTACATTTTAAATATTAACAGTTTCCTCGTATACCTTTAAAATTACTAATATTTTTGTTTGGTTTGCTTTGCTTTTGGTTGTTTTGATTGTCATTTTGTTTTTTGTTTTTTTAAGATTTTTTATGTGTCTGAGTGTTTGGTTGTTTGAAACTGAAGCCAGGTCCTCTGTCAGAGCAGTTAGTGCTCTTAACCACTGAGCCATCTCTCCAGGCCCCTGGTTTTGATTTTCAGAGGAGGGTCTATCTATAATTAACAATTTGAAATCATCATCTAAATGGCAGTAATTGCATTCATAATGTTACCCGCAACTGTCACAGCTGTTTGCAAAACTTTTTCATCACTTCTACCAGAAACACTGTACCTAGTAAGGAGTAACTCTCCATTCTCCTTCAGCCTCCTGTAACCACCCCGTATTTAACTGAGTCTTCCCCAACCCCATATATCTCTGTCCTTGTCCCTTGTATATGGGTGTGTGGCCTAAATGTATGTATTTGCTTCACTTGCATGCCTGGTGCTCACTAAACCAGAAGAGGGCATCTGGTTCCCTGGAACTGGAATTACAGACAATTATGAGCCGCCATATGGGTGCTGGGAATCAGAACCAGGTCTTCTAGAAGAACAGCAAGTATCTTTAACCACAGAACCCTTTGTCCAGCTCAGTTCCGTCTATTTGAAAGTGTTGTCTTAGATATTTCTCCTTTCGTTGGTTTGTTTGTTTGTTTGTTTGTTTGTTTTTCCAGAGAGGGTTTCTTTATTCCTGGCTGTCCACGAGTGCTGGGATTGAAGGCCCTGCTTTGTTTTAGATAATTCATGGGCATGGTACCATACAATTTCTGGCCTTTTATGTCTTTTTTTTTTAACTTATATTTTTTTCAAGAGTTCAAAGTTATAACCCGTACCAGAACTTCCTTGTTTTTATGGCAGAATAACACACAGCCCACTTGTTTACCTGTTGTTTGTCTCTTTCTTTTTTTGTTTTTTCCTTTATTCTTTCTTTTTTGAGACAGGGTCTGTCTATATAGCTGTGGCTGTTCTGGAACTCTCTCTTTAGACCAGGCTGGCCTCAATCTCAAAGAGATTCACCTGCCTCAGCTTCCCAAGTGCTTGGAATAAAGGCTGCACCACAATACCTGGCTCCATTCATCTATTGGTGGGTCCTTAGCTGTTTCTAGCTTTTAGCTGCTGTAAACAATGGCACAGTGAACAGCAGCACATAGGCAAGCCTTCGAGTTCCCGTGTCTAGTCCCTTTCACTCTATGTTCACTATAAAAGCAGATCACCTATTCTAGTCGTTCTCTCTATCCTCCCGCACCTAGAATAGATCGGACTGCTTAGGAGACCCCTGGTGCTGAACTAGTCTGAACAGCTCAGTCTTTCCTGCTGTTAGCCAATAGGTTGGGCACATAAAGGCTTGTTGATGGACTGGAGAGATGGCTCAGTGGTTAAGAGCACTGACTGCTCTTCCAGAAGTCCGAGTTCAAATTCCAGCAACCACATGGTGGCTCACAACCATTTGAAATGGGATCTGATGCCCTCTTCTGGTGTGACTGAAGACAGCGACAGTGGACTTATATATAATAAATAAATCTTTTTTTTTTTTTAAAGGCTTGTTGATGAACTGTAAGAGCAGTCAAATCAAAAAGTGGTGTTTGCTGTTGTATTTCATCAAGGCAGATTGCCAGATTTAAACCTCAGAGGAAGAATTTGTTTTAACCTAAAATTGTTAGAAACCAAAAGGCCAACTAGGTTGTATTTCATTTTGTATGGGTTTGTTTTTGTTTTAACAGTGAATGCATAAAAATACAGCCAGCTGACATCCAGCCCGATATATTCAGCTACTTGTTGCATATTATGTACACAGGAAAAGGGCCAAAACAGATTGTGGATCATAGTCGTTTGGAGGAAGGGATCCGATTCCTTCATGCTGACTACCTTTCTCACATTGCAACTGAAATGAATCAAGTGTTCTCACCAGAGACTGTGCAGACATCAAATTTGTATGGTATTCAGATTTCAACAACCCAGAAAACAGCTGTCAAACAAGGGCTGGAGATCAAAGACACTCCTCCCAGTAGCAGTGGAAATAGAGCTGCTGCCCCAGGTGACCACCCCCAGCTGCAGCTTTCCCTTGCAATTGGACTAGATGATGGTGGTGCGGAGCAGCAAAGGGCCCATCCTGCTGCCCAGGCCCTGGAGGAGCACCAGAAGCCCCCAGTGACCATCAAACAGGAGAGATGTGATCCAGAGTCTGTGATCTCCCAAAGCCACTCCTCGTCCTCATCAGAGGTGACTGGCTCCTCTTTTACAGAAAACAGTGTCAAAGTCCACTTATGTCATTACTGTGGGGAGCGTTTTGAGTCCCGAAGTAACCTGAGACAGCACCTCCATACCCATGTGTCTGGATCTCTCCCGTTTGGTGTCCCTGCTTCCATTTTGGAAAGTAATGACCTTGGTGAAGTGCATCCACTTAGTGGCAGCAGTGAAGCTCTTGAGTGCCGGAGGCTCGGCTCCTTCCTTGCCGAGGAGGATGGGCAGCAGCCGCGTCCGCCTGAGCACTCAGGCCGGGGCCCCTCAGAGCCCTTGCAGATCAGCCAAGTGTCTGTGATCTCCAAAGACACAGAGCCGGTGGAGTTAAACTGTAATTTTTCTTTTTCAAGGAAAAGAAAAATCAGTTGTACCATTTGTGGTCATAAATTTCTTCGAAAGAGCCAGTTACTGGAACACATGTATACACACAAAGGTAAATCCTACAGATACAACCGATGCCAAAGGTTTGGAAATTCATTGGCCCAGAGGTTTCAGCAGTATTGTGACAGCTGGCCCGATGTCTCCTTAAAAACCTCTCGCTTGTCACAAGAACATTTAGACTTGCCTTGTGCCTTAGAGTCAGAGATGACACAAGCAGGTGTGGACACCATCCTTGTTGAGTAGCACCGTCTCCTTTAGAATTTTTATACCAATCTTGGAAGAGATTCACATGCCATTTCTAATTCATAAGTTAGTTACCTCCTAGTGGTCTTTTGACTTAAAGTAATCTGTCACTAGTTTTGAGGTTGTACACACCAGTTCTCACCACAGACATGGCTATAAACATAACCTTCAAAGTATCCTATGAGCTTTTTTATAAATTAAATCATTATTTGAAAATCAGAAGTTAATGTAGAAACTTTAGAGTGAGTGATTATTTATAAAATCTCTTTGTTTTTCCAGGTTGTAGGGTCAGTAAAATGAACTTGAATATGAAGCAGATGAGATCTGTTTTAAAGAGTATTTTAAAGACTGGAAATGAAGCTGCTCTATAGAGTGCTTGCCTAGCATGTGTGAGGCCCTAGGTTCAGTGTCCAGCACACATTCACATGCTCACACACAAACACACTTCTAAACTGTCACTTGTGTCTTATGTTTCATATGAATTATGTTCTTAGGAAAATGATTTTTAAATATTTTCTGCCATATAGGAAATCAATAGTTATTTTAATGTATAACTATATATAGAAAATAATCAGTTATTTTAATGTATAACTATATAATGTATAAAAAGTTTGCTTTGTTTCAAGACATGGCTATACCAAATCAAGAGTAGTTTTAACTGTATTTACTAGCATTCCAACCTCCTACATGGCCTTTTATTTACTAAACATCAAGTATACCTCATTTTTAATAAAACTATCTCAGCTAAAAAAGGAAGGATAGGAGAAGTCAGTGGTAAAGAAGTCTTGAACAGAGAAACAGAGCATTGACATAAATGGAGCACAGCTGCGGGTCTGTGTGAGCTAACCTCGGCTAACCTCGGTAGGAGTAGGCAGATCTACAGTGTGTTCTTAGAGACTTTCAGATGTTTATACCAAGAGGTTCACCTAGGTTTGAAGAGGAAAGTCATAAGATACACATCGTCTCCCTGACTTAATGTCACACACTTGTCAAGGCTGCCTGGGTTGATGGTAGTTTTCTGAAAGTCACTCCTGAAGGTAATTTTACAGTGGCGTGACTTTCACTTTTCTGTTAGTAAAACCAGTGGAGTGGATGCCTTAAGTGTTCCAGGCCTATTTAAAACCCATGCTGGCAGCTCTCCTTTTGTGAATATACTCACTTCCCTTTTATAGTGGTGACACTTAGAAACTTAAAACTCCAGGAAAATGGATGTTGTTGGACTAAGTGATGCATTTTCTGTACCTAACAAGTCGTCCATCAAATTTCATTGTTTCTTAAGTGTTATTTAAACTTGAATTCTGTTCTCAAGGATCAGAAGGCAAGAGAGACGTAGAACAGCCCCTCTCCCTCCCCTCTTAAAGTCTAAGCCTCACAGACATGTAAAGAACATTTGAGTTGATCTTGACACACACACACACACACACACACACACACACACACACACACACACCCTCACCCTCCTCTCAGATTGTAAACTAGAGTCCTGCTATGTTACCAGGTTGGCCTTAAAATCTTGGACACAAGCAGTTTTCTGCTTGAGCTTCCCAGGTGGCCAGGACCATGGGGCATGTGCTGTCTTTCAGATACCTCAATGTGTCCATTTAATTTCGACACAATGCTAACCCCACTCAGGTGCATACCTCTGAAGACATTTAAGAGTTCACCTCCTCTGTCTGTCAGCAGGTCAGAGTGACTCAGCTAATTCTGAAACAAAAGTTTATTTTGTTTTGTTTTGTTTTGTTTTTTCTGGGTAAATGGTGAGTTCAGTTGAATAACAAAGTTTCAGAGATGGTGGCTTGGGCCTTTAATCCCAGAACTTGTGAGGCTGATTGCTGAGTTCGAGGCCATCCTGATTTATATGGTGTGCTCCAGACCAGTTAGAGTGTCATAGTGAGACCTTCTCTCAGACAGAACAGACACACCCAGATACCACTCCAAAACAAAGTAGTTTTAACATTTTTGAGACATTCTTGCTATTCAGCCCAGGCTAGACTTGAACTCACATTGTTTTCTCCCTGCCTCCTACCACTGGCGTCATGGGCTGTATGTAGGCCCGGCCAGCCGTCAGACTGGTAACTTTCAGGGGCTAAGTGAAGTACCCAACTGGGCACTGTTCTAAGGTAACTGAATTTCTGATTAGAGAATTCGCCTCTGGGATCAAGACTGATACGTATTTTGAGAGCAAAACCTAGCAAGTGGTAGAACGGATTGTATTGGGGGTGGTTAAACTAGTGTGCTGTTATGGGGGGGGGGGGGTCATAATTACATATTATCTTAAACTTAAGTCCTCAAAGCAGTTACCCGGTTACAGCACCCTCAGTGATTTAATCTTACAGAAACACGAATGCTGACTTCACGTATTTGAGGTTATTTAGGATATATTCCCTACCTTTAACTTTTTGAGGGATAGAGTTATATCTCAATATATTTATAATGAGATAAGGGGTTTTTTGAGATAGAGCCTGGGCTGGCCTTAGACTCACAACATAGCTGAAGTTGGCCTTCAGCTCCTGATCTGCCTGCCTCCACCCCCAAGCCCTGGTGTTACAGTATAGGTGCGCCCTCCTCACATCAGGCTCCTCTAGCCTTCTCAAAGTAAAACTTTACTCTTCAGCTTTTCTAGTCCTCCCTGCATACCAAGTCTGACCCACAAAGCCCTTATTAGGGTGGGAGTGGAGACATGCTTTCAGGGTAGGTGAGTGGGTACAGCAGCTCAAGACAATCCAGAGAAGTGCTAAAGGAGTTTGCCAACGGCTGGTGGCCATGTTAGACACCAGGCACTGTCTGTTTAAAGTGGAACTATATATATGAAGGTCTCAAAGAGTTAATAAAAAATGTATCAGTAAATAAAATACCTAGTAAATACCTAGAGCCTGGGGAAATGGCTCTGTGAGTAACGTGATTACTGTTTATGCATTTGAACCTGACATAGGTGTGGTAAGGTCCAGTGCTGGTTGGGGAGCAGAGACAGGAAGATATCAGGGGCGCTCAGGCCAGCCAGCCTTACAGAAAGAGCAAGCTCCAAGTTCACTGAGACTCCGAGGCAGAGATCGATTGAAGGAGAAAGTGATTGATTGAGTCAGTCTTTAGTCGAAACATGTACCCACATGGGTGCACACGCATGCACATACATACTCCTCACATACAAAACTAACGAGTGGAACTCTATTGCTAGGGAGCTTCAAAAATATTGGTTCACCTGGTGCCCGTTATTAAAGTTCTTTAGCACTGAGACTTCACCTGATTCCTGTTATTCATAAAGTTATTTTTATACTGAGAACTAAAAAGACAGAACGCTGGGTCTTGCCTGTCTAATCCCAGCTGTCAGTAGACCAAGGCAGGCTTGTAAATTCAGGACTAACCTGGAGCTAGATGGCAAGACCGGTCTCAAGAGAAACAGCAACAAACAAGCAAACAAAAAAACAAAATTTTCTCAGTCTTCAATAATGTTTTGTTTTAGGAAGTAGAGATGTGTGTTTCATTTAATAGAAAAAGTTCCCTAAAGCTAATTTCTACTGAGGCATGTAGGAAGTGGTGTGGGACTGCTGTTGCTTTGTTTTGATTTTTAAGAAAGATATATTTACCTTTATGGTATGTGTTAGGGTGTTCTGCCTCCATGCGTTTCTGTGCACAGCATGTACACCGTAATTGTGGAGGCCAGAAAGGGCATCAGAATCTTTAGAATTCATGTGGGTGCTGGAACTGAACCAGGTTCTCTGCAAGAGCAGCAAGTACCCCAAATCACCAGTCCTCTCTCCAGCTCATTTGGGTTTCTTTGAGATTGGGTCTTACTGTATGGCCCACGCCAGCCTGAGACTTGAAACAATCCTGTATCCACCTCCTAAGTGCCTAGGGTAACAGGCATACACTATAACACTTACAGCCTGGGCAGTTTTGGTTTTGGTTTTAAGACATGATTCTTCATTGTGGGGGGGAAAGTATTCATATTTTAAAAGGTTTTCCAGGAACAACCTTTACTTTCTGTCACATCTGCAAAATGGAGCTCCCCTCCCCCACTCTCTAGCTGTGTTTTGTGAAATGGTTGCCGAGTTGAACCAGGAGTTGCCATATGTACTTTGTTGCCAGATGTCGCCCTCTTGTGTTGAGGTGTAGCCTGCTGGGTACCGTTTTAAAGGCCTGGTAAAACAAGCTCAATTCCCGTCACTCGTCTGTGTACTAGGCAGATACTAGATAGGTCTTTTCTGCTTGGGCCAGCTTTAACTCTTCCCTTGCTTTTAGATCCTACGTGTAGATGTTTTCTGGAGAAAAGCAGAGGCCGTTTCCACATTTGTTCTTGGTAGGAGCACTCAGTGAGTGCCGTCTGCCTTTTTTTACTATATAGAGTGGTTACTCATTCCTTCCGGGTAAGGTGGGTGTCAACAGCGCCTACCTCACAGGGGTGTTGTGGGGCTTTGTTCTAAAATGGTTAGTGTGCTGAAGAAAAACCAACACGAGGAAGCAGTGCCACGGCTGGCCCTATTCAGTATTCCATCCAGTAGATTCTAGAACATGCTTGCAGCACCCGTGCACTACTTAATAAACAGTTCATCGAGAAGACTAGTTTTTCCCAAAATGCGCCAGAAATAGGAGTGCTGCTTGAGTTCTACTCTTCTGTAGTATTTCTCGCTACTGTTCAGCAAGGTAGATAGGATTTAGCATTGTTGGAAATAAAATATGCTAATTCTAGCTAATGACATTTACTCCAAATACATTATTTTCATAAAAGGAAGAAAGAAAATAAAAATCCCATCGTTTCTTGGATGAAGACGGTCTAAGTAGTAAAGAGGGATGGGACTGGAATGATTATCCGTAGGAACTCACTAATGTTCTCTTGAAGTAAAGCTGGACCACTTTCTCTGAACACTGAAGGAAATGCCTGCTAGTCACGAAGGGAGAGCAAGCTGGAAAGCGGACAGACAGTTCCTGAGCCTGTTTGCACAGACCGAGTCTTGATACTGAAACTAGGATTCCTGAAGAATACTTGATAGGTATTTTTGTGGTAACTGTGCTAAAAATAGTTGATGTGGAAAATTTTTACAGTGTAACTTGTGTCTTTTAGTATACTTAAACTAAATATGTCTGTGGTGTTTCATTAATAAATTGTTAAGTTCCTAGGAGTGAACTCTGTAAACACTAATGCACTCAGCCATGCTTGTGTGATTGGTCTTTCTCTTTATCCGGTATGTCTCACAGTCCTAAGTCCGGATGTCTTAAATGCAAGTATCCCCACTGACTCTCATCCTAGATTGGAAGAACCCCTGGTGCTTCCGGGTGTGCGTTCCCGATTCCTGAGATCCTCCTTCAGTGCAGCTCCCATCAGCTCCTCACAGTCTCTTCAACAGAGTAGGTCAGAGGAGAAACTCCAACCAGCATTCAGGAAGCTGAAGCAGTCGACTGAGTTTAAGGCCAGGCTGAGCTCAGTCTTAAAAAAATAAAACAAGGGTCCGGAGAGGTGGCTCAGTGGTTAAGAGCACTGGCTGCTCTTCTACAAACCCAGCTCTGTTCTCAGCACCTACGTCAGGCAGCTCATAACCTCTAACTCTGCTCTGGGAGGAGCCAGTGCCTCTGATCTCTGAGGTGCCTGCACTTGAGTGTGCACACACCCAAGCCCAGAGACGCATGACTGAAAGTAAGCCCCAATCAGACCTAAGAACCTACATAATATAAAGGCGAGTGAGGAGGTCGTCAGGTTATCAGGCATACATAGCAAATGTAGGATGATACACTGTAGAGTTACACTTCCGTGTGAAACGCTACGAGTTCCTTCAGGAATATTCTACAGAGTGTTGTCTCCCAGTTTGGAAACTGGCTTTCATCTGTTTTATAAAGACATAATGTGACTTGATTGAACACAATAAAAGATTAGCTTGTAGATCTGATCTTACTTTAAAGCATTTTCTGTCAATGTCACCTTTGTTAAGGTAAGTAGCCTCTCTGAGTAACTTCAAATTTTTTTAATATCTGTATTTTTTCTGTACATATGTATTTGTACCATATGGGTTCCCGGGGCCAATGGAGGCCAAAAGAGGGTATCTGACCTAGAAATAGAGATGAGCCACTATGTATGTGCTGGAAACTGAATTTGGTTCCTCTGTAAGACCAGGGGGTGCTCTTAACCACTAAGCCATCTCTCCAGCCGCTCTAGCATTGGGTGCAATGCAAAAGGTATGAATGGACTCAATTCTTACCAACCACAACCTGTGGCAAAAGGAAAATGCTGTCCTAATCTAGAGAGGTTCACCTGGAAAGAAAGTTCTAGTCATTTCTCAGAGGGCTTTTTGGTTTTTTTTGGTTTTTTTTTTAAGATTTACTTATATATAAGTACACCGTAGCTGTCTTCAGACACACCAGAAGAGGGTATCAGATCCCATTACAGATGGTTGTGAGCCACCATGTGGTTGCTGGGAATTGAACTCAGGACCTCTGGAAGAGCAGTCAGTGCTCTTAACCACTGAGCCATCTCTTCAGCCCTCTTAGAGGGTTCTTGTTTGCCTTTACCTTCTGCTTATACTCAATTCTTCTGCTCCCAGCAACATAGTCTACAATGGTGGTTCTTAATCAGGGTATATTAGGATATTCAGAGAAAAATAATAAGAGGAAGAAATAGGCAAGTAGATACGTTACACTGACATATGGCTGGTGAGGTGGTTCACACTTGTAATCCAAACACTTAGAGGTAATGACAAGAACAACTCTGAGTTCGAGATAAGCCAGGTCTCCTTAGTGCCAAGCCAGTTGAGGCTTTATAGTAAGACCCCATCTCCAAAAACAAAAAGTGAATAGGACCTTGATTCATGCCTTTATAGAGACAGAATTATGAAGAGCTACACTCTGCAAGCTGAGTGGCTGGAACTAAGTGGTGTAATTGTATTGTAAGTCCAAAACAGACCTAACCAGAAGAGCTACTGAGACCAATTCCAGTCCAAAAGCTGGCAGACCCAGAGAGATCGGATGCGTGCTTTTTTCCCCAAAGTTAGGAAAAATGACTCTCTCAGGCAGGAGAAAGCTTTCTGTTCAGGCCTTCAGCTGACTAAATGAAAGCAGTCTCTTTTACCCACTCTACTAATGCTACTTGATCTCCAAATAATGACCACCAAAGCCAGACGTGATGCCTAACATACTGAGTTTCAGTGAGTTAACTGAAGTGGGAAGATCATCAAAACCAGTCTGAGCAAGAAGACCTTGTCTCAAAAAGCACCTTCATGATTGGGGGATGGGAATGGAGCTCAGACTGCTTGCTTGGCACACGCAAGGCCTTGAGTTTCATCCTGCAAGATAATGTATACATAAAATTACATCCCATAACTCAGTCAACACAAATTTGACAGTAAAAACTATCTTCACCATGTGGGTAATCGATAATGTGGAGATATTTGGGGAAATTCTGCCTGGGAGGAGGGCATGATAAAGTTGCTACTGGCATCTAGTGAGTGGGGACCATAGAGGTTGGTAAGCATGCCACAATAAAAGTATCTCCCATCTTATCCCACCCAGCGGCCCGCTCAAGGTGTCGGTAGAGTTGAGGTTGTAGTCTGGTCAAAAACCCTTTAAATCTTGTGATAGTGCTTTGGGATTTCTATCTAGTCAGTTGGGAGTTAATATTGATCTAATGGAGTCTATGATGTCTTTGTCCAAAGTCCTATCGATATTATCCATTTAGAAATCTTAAATTGGATTATTTGAAGTCAGAGCTGCAGAAATGGCTTGGTAGGTAACATGCCACTTACACAAGCATCAGGGCCCACATAAAGCAGGTGCTGTTGCACATGCCTGAAACCACAGTGTGTGTGGTGAAAACAGGTGGATTCCTGAAGTTCACTGAGTCAGTGAGAAACCTTGTCTCAAAGTGTAAAGATGGAGAACTGGAGGAAAGACCCATGTGCACACTAACAAGTACAGACACAAATAAAGTCAGATCTGTTCATCAACAGACCACTTAAAATTTAACATCCTTTAAAAACAGCTCAGGCTAGCCTCAAACTCACTTTTTTTTGTCTCTTTTTTTCTTTTTAAAGGTTTATTTATTTTATGTATGTGTGTACACTGTAGCTGTCTTCAGACACACCAGAAGAGGCACCAGATCCCATTACAGATGATTGAGCTGCCGTGTGTTTGCTGGGAATTGAACTCAGGACCTCTGGAAGAGCAGTCAGTGCTCTTAACTGCTGAGCCATCTCGCCAGCCCCAAACTCACTCTTTTTACCTCAGCCTCCCAAGTTATGGGATAATAGATGTGTGCTACCATTTTCAGGTCAAGACAACTTTAAATCTATTAATAATATTGAATCAATTGTATCTCTGAAGTGTGGTAAAAGAAAAATATGATCGTAGTTTATTATTTGTGTGCATTTTAATCTGGCCAAAAGAGGGCGCCAGTGCACCATAAGAATGTGTGTTCTATCCTGTTATGACCTTTCTCTTCAGCTCCTTTTGTATTTGATGAGCTGCCATTGGATTTTCCTTACCTTGCAGTCAGTTCAGTGTTAGGTAACAGCGTCTTGACCTCCCCTCTGTGCATCTGACTTAGGAGAAGTGCATCAGAGAGAACAGCACACTTATGGTTGTACTATTGAACAAGTCTGAGGATTTTTGCAAAGTCATTAAGATAAGGTCATGGGATTTTACTCCAATGACATTGACCCTCCTAATCAAATATCAGACTCAGTTAATGTTTTCCCTGGACAAGAGCTAAATGGAGACATTTAAGAAAATCATACATTGGGGTTGGGGATTTAGCTCAGTGGTAGAGTGCTTGCCTAGGAAGCGCAAGGCCCTGGGTTCGGTCCCCAGCTCCGAAAAAAAGAACCAAAAAAAAAAAAAAATCATACATTGCTTGGTGTCCCCCCCCCCCCCCCCATTCTTTTATTGATGTATATTCACTGCACTCAGTGTTGGGTTTCAGAAAGTCAATTTCAAGTTCGTCCTGTGCTTTAACCATAGCCAGCCCCTCCCACTTCCTTAGTCCCTTCCCTCCCTCACATGGCTCCCCCAGTCTCCCTCTTAATTCTTTGTTGTTTTAGCTTTTGGTTTTGTTTGTTTTTGAGACAGGGTCTCTCAGTTACGTTGCTCTGGCTATTCTGGAACTATGTGGACCAGGCTGATTTCAAACTCACCAAGATCTTTATACCCCTGCCTCCTACATGCTGACATTAAAGGCATGTGCCAGCACGCCCAGCTCTCCCTTCTTTCCTTTATCATATGTATATATGCATGAGGTAGGAGTGAACAAAAGCGTGCATTTTCTTTCTGCATCCTTCTTAATTTTCTTAGTATAATCTCCAGTTACATCCATTTTTTATAGTAAATGACTCATTTCTTATGACCAAATGAAACTTTGTTGCGTATGCATGCCACATTGTTTTTAAATTGATGGACACCTAGGCTCTTGTGAAGTCTGTAATATGCACGGGTGCGGAAGTATCTGTGTGGCATGTTGATGTTCATGTACATACTAGTATGGTGGTACCCCTAGAAAACACAACCAAGAGTTGATAGGTTGGGAGGCATGAGATTTAAAAGCTCCTAAACAGCCCAGGCCTAGTGTCACACACCTTTAATCCCAGCACTTGGGAAGCAGAGGCAGGAGGATTTATGAGTTTCGAGGCCAGCCTGGTTTAAGGAGTAAATTCCAAGACAGCCAGGGCTACATAAAGAGACCCAGAAGAAAACAGAAGAAAAGGGAGAGGAGGGGGAAGGAGAGAGGGAAGAAAAGAGGACGAAGAACTCCTTTGGCAAAGGAAAATAGTAAATGGCAGTCCATGGAAGGGAGAAGACATTAGCTAGCTGTGCATCTGACAGGATTACTATCAATATATAAAGTCAAAAAGCTAAACACACAAACAGGCAATCCTGTCACTAACCAGGCTAATGGAATAACAGCCAGTTCTCGGAAGATAAAGAACGCACTACTCAGCACCCTTAGCCACCACTGAGACTAAACTGATTAAAGGCACACATTCCTCTCAACCAACAAAATAGCTACATGAAGAAAGCAAGAGAGTACAGGAAGTCGCATAATCAGTGGGTGCATAGATTGACAAAGTCATTAGAAATCAACTTGGAGCTTCCTCAAGCTAGAGCAGGCTGCCTCACTTGCATCTTGCCTTTCCTTCCCTTTGTCTACTGTTTGCCTTTCAAAAATAGTAACACCAAGTACAGGGATGCTCTTAGATTCCCTTCTTCCCCACTTTTACCCAGGTCCCACTTGAATAGATTTCTCAACTCATAGTCTGCCCTTTTCAGTGCCCGGACCCTGTCTGTTCTCACTGTTATTGCTAGTATTCTCCTAGGACTTGCTACTGTGTTTAAGTTTCTGTACAGCTGAAACTTCTTGAGCAATGAACCCATTTTCTCTCAGATAAATTGTCTCCTAATGTTTACACAAACCTTTTCCAGCTGAAACAATTTGGTAACACTGTATCAAAATAACAGAAATAAAGTATCCCTTAAACGATCCATCCCATGGTATCCCCTCCTGCCAGAAACCTGAAGGAATGGCAGTACAATTGGAGGATTCTTGTCTATTCTTTGTCCCTTCTCTGGGGACTAGAAGTCCATGCAGGGAAGGAGGTCTAAGCAGCCAGGTAGTTCTCATCTCTGGCTGTCGCCCTTTTGACTTTCAGGAAGGTCTAGGGAAGAAGATCTTTGTGTGCCTTATAGGCCTTTGAAGAAGGGAAACTTGTGAATTCAACTCTGCTACATTTTTCTATGACGAAAGCTGTATAGAGTCCAAATCCTAGGTAGATAAAATATGAAGGCAAAGGGGAAGTTCCTTAATGCACACCAAAGGCTTAGAGAGAGGGAGAACTCAAAATTCTTCTTACCAGGCCAACCTTGCCCTCCATCACCCTCTCACTCCCACAGCTCTCCAGTCTCCAGTGCTCTTAGGAAGTGGTTCCTGATTAATTTATTTTTCGGGTTTATTTTCTCTATCTCCCAATCCTCATGTCTCCATGCCTTCAGAGTGGAAGGATTACAGGTGGATACCACCACCACCATCACACACACACACACACACACACACACACACACACACACACACACACACACACACACACATACACACACACACACCCTTATGCAGTGCTGGGCATTAAGCCCAGGGTTTTGTACCCATCCTCCACCTTGGGGCCAACACTTCAACAAGTCCTTCCTGCATAGTCCTTCCTGCTCCTCACTTCCATCGGTTTTAAATTGGGAGGAAAAGCACAAAGAGAGAAAACCCAGTCCTCGGCACTTGTGTGGATGTCTCATGCTCTGAGGGCTGTGTCAGCCACCACAGTGGCTAGAGCCCACTCAGTTCTACCTGGTGAGCAAAACTCATTGATTGCTTTGAGGTTGGCTGTGTCACTGTACAGTGTGGCATGCCAGCCGAGCTTTCTCCTGGGCTTCTTTTCTGTTTACTAATTGATTAGTGAGTGCAGGGTGTGTCACATGACTGACTCTCCTAATTTAAACACTGAGATTTAAAAACTTAATTTAGCCAGGCCTGGTCTACAAATCGAGTTCCAGGACAACCAGAGAAATCCCGTCTGAAAACAAACAAACAAACAAGCAGAACAAAAACAAGTTATTTTGGATTTCTACACAAATTGCAAGTTTTGCTAACACAGGAAATTGTATTAAACTAAAAATACCCGGGTACCGGGCTGGAGAGATGGCTCAGTGGTTAAGAGCACCCAACTGCTCTTCCAGAGGTCCTGAGTTCAATTCCCAGCAACCACATGGTGGCTCACAACCATCTGTAAAGAGATCCAATGCCCTCTTCTGGTGTATCTGAAGACAGCTACAGTGTACTTATGTATAATAAATGAATAAATCTTTAAAAAAAAAAATACCCGGGTAGCACCTGCAGTGGTTACTTTTGGTTTGGTTTGGTTTGAAAGGGTTTGAAAGGGGCTCTATGTAACCCCGGCTGCCCTGGAGCTGTTATGGAGACCAAGATGGCCTCAAACTCATAGATCCTCCCACCTCTGCCTGGGATTAAAGACATGTGCCACCACACCGGGCTGACTAATATGATTGTGAACAGGTTCTAGAAATAACCTAGGAGACAAGCTTCTAGGCATTGAGTCTGAGAGCTTACCTGGGTCAGATTATTTGAGTGGAATGACCCACTTTAACTATGGGCAGAACTGGTCCATGAGCCAGAGTCCTGTACTGAATAGACACTCATGTTCATCCCTCCTGTTTCCTGACTGTGGAGGCAGTGAGATCTGCTGCCTGAAGAAGTCCCCCACTTGCTTCCACACAGTGATGGACCAAACCATCAAACCATGAGCCAAAATTACCACCTCCCCACAAGGTGTTTTTGCCAGCAACAAGAAAAACTAAGACAGTATATAAACCTAACATTTAAAGTGTAGGGCTGGGGTTCAAGGTCAGTTTTCAGAGTCCTTGCTTAGCATGCACAAAGCCCTGGTCGGATCCCAGCACCACGTAAATGGCGTGGAGGGGCATACCAATAATCCTGGCACTTCTGTCGTGGAAACAAAAACATCAGAAGTTCAGGCTGGACAGATGGCTCAGTGGTTAAGAGCACTTGGTGCTCTTGCAGAAGACCTGGGTTTGGTTGTCGGCATTCACGTGGAAACTTACA